>NC_092232.1:7753814-7786314 GCF_036320965.1 Panulirus ornatus
CGCCACTCCCTCACTGTACCGATACTTCCTCACTGCACCGCCACTTCCTCACTGTACCGCCACTCTCCTCGCTGTACCGCCACTCCCTCACTGTACCACCGCTCCTCACTGCACCGCCACTTCCTCACTGCACCGCCACTTCCTCACTGCACCGCCACTCTCCTCACTGTACCGCCACTTCCTCACTGCATCGCCACTCCCTCACTGTACCGCCACTTCCTCACTGCACCGCCACTTCCTCACTGCACCGCCACTTCCTCACTGCACCGCCACTTCCTCACTGCACCGCCACTCTCCTCACTGTACCGCCACTCCCTCACTGTACCGCCACTCCCTCACTGTACCGTCACTCCTTCACTGCACCGCCACTTCCTCACTGCACCGCCACTTCCTCACTGCACCGCCACTCTCCTCACTGTACCGCCACTTCCTCACTGCACCGCCACTCCCTCACTGTACCGCCACTCCCTCACTGCACCGCCACTCCCTCACTGCACCGCCACTCCCTCACTGTACCGCTACTCCCTCACTGCACCGCCACTCCCTCACTGTACCGCTACTCCCTCACTGTACCGCTACTCCCTCACTGCACCGCCACTCCATCACTGTACCGCCACTTCCTCACTGCACGAGTAGAATGACTCGTATGTTTTTTTCATAGGATGGAGGAATGAGACCGAGAAACGGAAGATGTAAAGTTAGGTATTAATGATATCATTTCCTTCGTCACAGTTCTGAATGAACAGTGGGCGTTTTCCTTCAAGGGGACGGTAGTATTTTACATGCGATGTCCATGATTAATTACAGAGGCAGTGTGAGGCGCTGTCGTGATGATTCACACATTCAAAAACACAGATATAATGAAGGCATATATATATATGATACAAACCTCCGACAGCTAGTATGGTATAGCTCCTCTGTCTCGGAGATCTAAACCAGAGCCCGAGTGGCCGGAACATCGTATCCTCCTTTGGAGACTCTGTCCTCGAGGCACAATGCGTGTTTCGAGAAGAACCGCGCTACAGACGTGTCCCACGTCTCACAGGCCATCATCGTCTTATGCCACGCAGGGCGAGACAAAGGAAAATTAATCATGGTGGAGGACGTGAGGTGGCAAGCGTGTATAGCTGGCGCCCCACCCCCCAAAAAAGAAGCGAACTATAAAGGCGTCGGCGGGAGGAGACTCCTCCGTTATTAATCAGCCTCCTGACACTTAACACGACTACAAGGGAGGAATGTGTGTGTGTGTGTGTGTGTGTGTGCAAGGCTGAAGCGACCTCGCTGGGCGGACGCGACCCCGGACTGTGTGTGTGTGTGTGTGTGGGAGGAGGAGGCAGTGTGGCGGCACGGTCATGAGAAGCACTGTGGCCACAGACAGACCCGGGTAGTCGTGTTATGACGACCTTCTTAAAAAGACTCAGGAAGAGACAGACGCTATGTAACCCGTAGTGGTGGTCAGGTCTTGTTGGTACGACCGACCGTTCACCGTGTACTTCCGATCGTCGTCTTTTGACAGATGAGCTCATTACAGTGACCACGTAGTTTCCATGGGTGGTTCATGTTAGAGGGAAAGGACTTTCGTACGAGGTACCGTATCTCACAACGACTGTTGGTGAATCTTTATAAACGACTGAGCTTGCGTCATGCCAAAGGAATCGGTCATTAACCTTACTCTTGGGTAAGGGAAGCGGGAATCGACTGAGGCAACACGGGCAATTACGTAGGTGACACGTTCATCATCGTAACTTTAACATTATCATCAGTGTACTGGATACAGTTGAGTTGCTTCATTTCATGATGTCAGATGATGTTAGTTTTGTGAGAAATGTCAACACCTTTTCCCGTAGTCAGTAATGGAGTGTGTGTTTAAGTGTGTGTGTGTGTGTGTGTGTGTCAACCAGATCAACTTATTTTTTCTCTCATTTGTAACGTCCAATAAATTCTGCTGCTGGTATGTGTTGCACAAGGATGTCGAAGGTGAAAAGACGATCATTTCTGCTCAAAAGACCGACCACCACTTCAAATGACAATCTTACCTTCTTTGTTGTAAGTTACAAGATCGCCCTTCCTTCTGACGAAGAAAGTTGGAGTGGGTGGGGGGGAGAGTGAGTCTCCGGTAAGAATGACGGTCTTGGTTTAAGAAGAAAAAAAATAAGAATATGAACTCTCGAATCTGAAACATTTGGCTAAGAGCTAACACCAAGACTAAGACAATCCCTGGAAACTAAGATTCCCTTTTTTAGGCGTCTGCCATACGAGGATAAAGTCTGGACGAGACGGCAAACCTAGACCAGCTTCCAGGATCTTATAAGATACGAATAGAAATATACGAAAAAAAAAAATATACGAAACAGAAGAAAAAAGTTTCCATTTTCCTGTTCGGCGACTGAGCAACGGCAGTGGACTTTTGTCTTCGTCCCTCCCTCAGGACGTTAGGGGAGCCGGTGGACAGGCTAGGCCTGGTCGAATCCACCAAGCATCGTCCCTTAAGGTTTATCTGCATCTTTCAACATGTCGACCAGACGCCCCGGGTGGTGTTACTCTCGTCCAATTCCCACCGGCATTTATCTTGCCTCCGAGGTACCACCTCTCCCACAAACACTGGAGGAATTTCTGCACCTCTTCTTGATATACATATATATATATATATATATATATATATATATATATATATATATATATATATATATATATATATATATATATATATATATGAAATACTGAACTGCACCCAAAACTAGTACCAGCAAAACATATTTTATTCTATTTCATGAAAGCATCTGAAAAAAAGAGATAAGTATGTAGAATATAACAAGTTTGAAACATGCGAATTCTCAAAATTCTGCAAAGCACACACACACACACACACACACACACACACACACGGAATATCAGAACCTACAATCCACTATTTGCATCAATAGTCGAGACGGTGGGAATAAATCTATCCGCAGACAGAGAAGAAATTTCCTCCATATTGGACCATGCGGGCTGGGTGGGGGGTTGAGAATGGGTTCGGCATTATTTTCACACCTGAACACAGAATGCTTCGTCCTTGAAGGATATTTGTACGATAACGTGATGGTGACCCCGAAGGAAGAAGCGTTTATGAAAATGAAATTTGTCTCGCAGTTTTTGAAGGTTAAGTAGATCGTATTGTTCAGATAAAGAGAAGATTCATACATTTTTATCATTAATGAGACGAGAGATATTTTTGATATATATATATATATATATATATATATATATATATATATATATATATATATATATATATATATCTTCATGCCTGCGCCATTTTCCTAATTAGCGCCAAGAACAAGTGAAGAAATGGCCTCATTCGCTCACATTCGCTCTCTAGCTGTTATGTATGCTACACTGAGGCCACAACCCCGTATATACAACCACCAAACAACCAGGCCTCACAGACCTTCCTGTGGTTTCCCCCGACCGTCTCATATGCCCTGGTTCAGTCCAATGACATCGCGTGTCCCCTTTATACCAAATCGCTCCAATTCTATCCTTTGCATGCCTCACACCCTCCTGCAAGTTCAGGCCCGGAGCCTTGGAAGCATATTCCACTCCATTCTTCCACACATATACATGTATGTGTGTATGTATGTATGATGTATGCATGATGTATGCATGATGTATGTATGTATGTATAGGCGTTACTGGACTCCCCCTGCTGATGATTACATTGCAAGACAGAAATCACTTTCCTCAAGACCCTTTTCCTTCGGAAGGAATCCACGATTCCCCTGCTCCTGCATGGAGCGCAGACCCGACGTTTAGACAAGCTGATGTAAAACCAATGATTTCAGTGACTTTGGTTACGTTACTCTGATTATATGGTTACATTAGCGAAGTTACTGTAGAGGTTTGAGGTTGAACCAGTGTGGATACAGTGTAATTACAACAGATGATGGGAACATTGATAGCATGTACGTCCTCGATGTGTAGTGGACAATGCCATCCACCTCAGCCTCCCCCATGCTACAAATGACCATCTACCCTAACCTCCCCAGGCTACATAGCAGACCATCTACCTTAGCCTCCCCCAGGCTATATAAAAGACCATCTACCCTAGCCTCCCCCTGGCTATGTAGCAGAACATCTACCCTAGCCTCCCCCAGGCTGTAAAAGACCATCTACCCTAGCCTCCCCTAGGATATGTAGCAGACCATCTACCCTAGCCTCCCCTAGGATATGTAGCAGACCATCTACCCTGGCCTCCCCTAGGATATGTAGCAGACCATCTACCCTAGCCTCCCCTAGGATATGTAGCAGACCATCTACCCTGGCCTCTCCAAGGCTCTATAGCAGACCATCCACCCCAGCCTCCCCAGGCTGTAAAAGACCATCTACCCTAGCCTCCCCTAGGATATGTAGCAGACCATCTACCCTAGCCTCCCCAGGCTGTAAAAGACCATCTACCCTAGCCTCCCCTAGGATATGTAGCAGACCATCTACCCTAGCCTCCCCTAGGATATGTAGCAGACCATCTACCCTGGCCTCTCCAAGGCTCTATAGCAGACCATCTACCCTAGCCTCCCCAGGCTGTAAAAGACCATCTACCCTAGCCTCCCCTAGGATATGTAGCAGACCATCTACCCTAGCCTCCCCTAGGATATGTAGCAGACCATCTACCCTAGCCTCCCCTAGGATATGTAGCAGACCATCTACCCTAGCCTCCCCTAGGATATGTAGCAGACCATCTACCCTAGCCTCCCCTAGGATATGTAGCAGACCATCTACCCTAGCCTCCCCAGGCTGTAAAAGACCATCTACCCTAGCCTCCCCTAGGATATGTAGCAGACCATCTACCCTAGCCTCCCCTAGGATATGTAGCAGACCATCTACCCTAGCCTCCCCTAGGATATGTAGCAGACCATCTACCCTAGCCTCCCCTAGGATATGTAGCAGACCATCTACCCTAGCCTCCCCTAGGATATGTAGCAGACCATCTACCCTAGCCTCCCCTAGGATATGTAGCAGACCATCTACCCTAGCCTCCCCTAGGATATGTAGCAGACCATCTACCCTAGCCTCCCCCTGGCTATGTAGCAGAACATCTACCCTAGCCTCCCCTAGGATATGTAGCAGACCATCTACCCTAGCCTCCCCTAGGATATGTAGCAGACCATCTACCCTAGCCTCCCCTAGGATATGTAGCAGACCATCTACCCTAGCCTCCCCTAGGATATGTAGCAGACCATCTACCCTAGCCTCCCCTAGGATATGTAGCAGACCATCTACCCTAGCCTCCCCTAGGATATGTAGCAGACCATCTACCCTAGCCTCCCCTAGGATATGTAGCAGACCATCTACCCTAGCCTCCCCTAGGATATGTAGCAGACCATCTACCCTAGCCTCCCCTAGGATATGTAGCAGACCATCTACCCTAGCCTCCCCTAGGATATGTAGCAGACCATCTACCCTAGCCTCCCCTAGGATATGTAGCAGACCATCTACCCTAGCCTCCCCTAGGATATGTAGCAGACCATCTACCCTAGCCTCCCCTAGGATATGTAGCAGACCATCTACCCTAGCCTCCCCTAGGATATGTAGCAGACCATCTACCCTAGCCTCCCCTAGGATATGTAGCAGACCATCTACCCTAGCCTCCCCTAGGATATGTAGCAGACCATCTACCCTAGCCTCCCCTAGGATATGTAGCAGACCATCTACCCTAGCCTCCCCTAGGATATGTAGCAGACCATCTACCCTAGCCTCCCCCTGGCTATGTAGCAGAACATCTACCCTAGCCTCCCCCTGGCTATGTAGCAGAACATCTACCCTAGCCTCCCCCTGGCTATGTAGCAGAACATCTACCCTAGCCTCCCCTAGGATATGTAGCAGACCATCTACCCTAGCCTCCCCTAGGATATGTAGCAGACCATCTACCCTAGCCTCCCCTAGGATATGTAGCAGACCATCTACCCTAGCCTCCCCCTGGCTATGTAGCAGAACATCTACCCTAGCCTCCCCTAGGATATGTAGCAGACCATCTACCCTAGCCTCCCCTAGGATATGTAGCAGACCATCTACCCTAGCCTCCCCTAGGATATGTAGCAGACCATCTACCCTAGCCTCCCCTAGGATATGTAGCAGACCATCTACCCTAGCCTCCCCTAGGATATGTAGCAGACCATCTACCCTAGCCTCCCCTAGGATATGTAGCAGACCATCTACCCTAGCCTCCCCTAGGATATGTAGCAGACCATCTACCCTAGCCTCCCCTAGGATATGTAGCAGACCATCTACCCTAGCCTCCCCTAGGATATGTAGCAGACCATCTACCCTAGCCTCCCCTAGGATATGTAGCAGACCATCTACCCTAGCCTCCCCCTGGCTATGTAGCAGAACATCTACCCTAGCCTCCCCTAGGATATGTAGCAGACCATCTACCCTAGCCTCCCCCTGGCTATGTAGCAGAACATCTACCCTAGCCTCCCCTAGGATATGTAGCAGACCATCTACCCTAGCCTCCCCTAGGATATGTAGCAGACCATCTACCCTAGCCTCCCCTAGGATATGTAGCAGACCATCTACCCTAGCCTCCCCCTGGCTATGTAGCAGAACATCTACCCTAGCCTCCCCTAGGATATGTAGCAGACCATCTACCCTAGCCTCCCCTAGGATATGTAGCAGACCATCTACCCTAGCCTCCCCTAGGATATGTAGCAGACCATCTACCCTAGCCTCCCCCTGGCTATGTAGCAGAACATCTACCCTAGCCTCCCCTAGGATATGTAGCAGACCATCTACCCTAGCCTCCCCTAGGATATGTAGCAGACCATCTACCCTAGCCTCCCCAGGCTGTAAAAGACCATCTACCCTAGCCTCCCCTAGGATATGTAGCAGACCATCTACCCTAGCCTCCCCCTGGCTATGTAGCAGAACATCTACCCTAGCCTCCCCTAGGATATGTAGCAGACCATCTACCCTAGCCTCCCCTAGGATATGTAGCAGACCATCTACCCTAGCCTCCCCTAGGATATGTAGCAGACCATCTACCCTAGCCTCCCCTAGGATATGTAGCAGACCATCTACCCTAGCCTCCCCTAGGATATGTAGCAGACCATCTACCCTAGCCTCCCCTAGGATATGTAGCAGACCATCTACCCTAGCCTCCCCTAGGATATGTAGCAGACCATCTACCCTAGCCTCCCCAGGCTGTAAAAGACCATCTACCCTAGCCTCCCCTAGGATATGTAGCAGACCATCTACCCTAGCCTCCCCTAGGATATGTAGCAGACCATCTACCCTAGCCTCCCCCTGGCTATGTAGCAGAACATCTACCCTAGCCTCCCCTAGGATATGTAGCAGACCATCTACCCTAGCCTCCCCTAGGATATGTAGCAGACCATCTACCCTAGCCTCCCCAGGCTGTAAAAGACCATCTACCCTAGCCTCCCCTAGGATATGTAGCAGACCATCTACCCTAGCCTCCCCTAGGATATGTAGCAGACCATCTCTCTCTCTCTCTCTCTCTCTCTCTCTCTCTCTCTCTCTCTCTCTCTCTCTCTCTCTCTCTCTCCCCGGGGGAGCAACAGAACGGTTCCGGCAGAGAATCAGATTTTCATTTGGCAGGATTCGTGGAGGGAGGGGGAGGGGGTCACCTTGCGGGCTCTTGGTTAAAGATGCAGGAACTGAGGTTCCCCGGTGTGTGGGGGTGTGGGGGGGGGTTGTTGGTGAGTGAGGATGATGGGGTAGTAGAGTGGGGGTTGGTTGGTGTTGAAGATGAGGGAGAAGGGTGGAAGATAAGGGAAAGGGGTTGAAGATGAGGGAGAGGGTGAGAGGAAGAATGAGGATGAGTGGCGGAGGTGGTGAAGATGAGGGAAGGAGGCGGAGAGGGAGAGAGAGAGAGAGAGAGAGAGAGAGAGAGAGAGAGAGAGAGAGAGAGAGAGAGAGGTTGAGAACGAGAGGGCGAGGAAGAGGGACAGTTAACAGTAGACTCGGATGGCCCATTACGAGGTTCTCTGTGGCTGGAGAGCAGTCGTAACCAGAGCCTTAAAGCAGCTAATATACCTGGTTTCTTTGATGACGTACAGAACTGTACTTCTGTTGTTAGAGAAGAGAAAACGAAGTGCCGTTGAGATACTCAAGACTTCCATAACCCACATTAGGAGAAAACGACAGACGTCCCAGTAATATAGAGACAGAATAGTACAGCAGAAGGCTCCGCCCTACCTACCACTCCTCCAGGCATAGGCCATCTTGTGGTATGGGAAGGATATTCTACCGTGGAAATTCGATTGGAAAGTGTGAACGGGAATATTTCCTTACTCTGCATTTTATTCGGGATATATTCTAGGGTGGAGGCTCATATTGGGTAAAAAAAGAAAAAGGTTGTCTAACAAGAATTTCAAGTATATACTCAACTTATCGACCAACGCATGTGGGAGGATGAACAGCTGGGTTTACTATGGACCGACTACCGCAGCCTATGCGTTCGACCCCGGGAGAGCCGTGAATGCATTATGGTCAGCAACGCTAAAACCGCTAGACCACGGATGTATATGTATATATTCTCCTTGAGGAGGCTTGATTGACTTATAATTAACATCAGTGAAGAATTTGTTTATACCGATATTAAAGCTAATGATGGTCCTTGAATTATCTGCCAGTGGTGTAGATGGTCTTCATATTCCACAACCATGTAGATGAAAAGACCTTTTGCTCACGTCAGTGTTTGACCTCGACTTCATAATTCCATGTCTCATTACCAGTAGTTACTTGCTCTGTTGCCTACCGACCCTCGAATCTTTGTTATATGAGAAGGCATTGTCATATGAATTGATGGATTTTGCTTAACATTATGAATACCTGTTGTATATATAGCCACGAAAGCTTCCCTCTTTCCTCCCCCACTAAAAGGAAAACCGTTTTAGATCTGTGATATTTTTTTTTTCTTTCTCATGAGATCTGTTCACGGATGCAGGGATTGATCTCGGTGCTCCAAGATGAGAGGGAGGATGAGTGAGGGTAATGGAGGGATGCGGGCAAGGGGAGATATAGAGATGAGGGGATGAGTCAAGGAGGGGAGGAGGGATGAAGATAAAGGGAGGGGTTGGGATGAGGAGGATGAAGATGAGAGAAGAGGAGGAGAATGAGGGAGGGAGGGGTGGGATTATGGACAGAGATGAGGATAAGAGGAGGGATGAGGATTGAAGGGAGGGATGAGGGGGAATGTGGGGATGAGGCTTAAAGGAGTACCGTACATGGGAAGGACAGGTAGCAGGAGACCTGATGGTCCAAGACGAAGAAGCTACCTCCTGCAGGATAGCAAAAGACAACATCCCAAGTCCCTAATCGTATCATTTACAGAGACAGGATAGTAAAGCAGAGGGCATGTCCCCTCCCACCACTCCCTCTGGCTCAACACGCAAGAGTATAACTAAGAAGGAGCACCATGTAACCTAACCTGAATGCAATCTATAATGTAATCATATGGGGAAGTGGGAATGAAGTGATAACCCTGATTGAATGAGGCCCAGATGTGAACACGAGATGAAGGCTCGATCTCGAGAAATTTATTTTCCATTTCTGGAAGCGACTTTTCCTGATAATTAGCATCACTGAAGCACTTGTCTGGACGCCATTCAAAAAGGTGTTGATGGTTTTGGCGTTGAACGACACCTGCTGGTGATCGATTTATTCCAAACACCTGCTGGTAATTTATTCCGACATTTGCCGGTAATTCATTCTTATGTTCTATAAAGTATAGCTAAAAAAGAAAAAAAGAAAAAATGCCCACGTTAATAATACATCTGCAGTTATATTTTTTTTAATTTCCAGACCGTTATTTCTGGTCTCTGAACCTTCATTTCATGCGAAGAACTTCTTGTATATTATGTCGTCGAAATCATCCAAAACTTCTGTTAAAATATCCGAGAGTCTGCACGATATCTTTTCTAGAGGGAATGAGAGAGAGAGAGAGAGAGAGAGAGAGAGAGAGAGAGAGAGAGAGAGAGAGAGAGAGATTTCTCTTGAGACTCTCCTCATAAGGCTTGCTTCAGAGCGAAGGGAAGATAAGGGGCGAGGATGATGAGGGTATGAGGCTGAAAAGGGTCTGAGGATAATGTAAGCGGTGAAGATAGTGTTTAGCAGTTGACTCTCTCTCTCTCTGTTTCTCTCTCTCTCTCTCCCTCTCTCTCTCTCTCTCCTTCCCTCCCTGGCTGACACCAGCCACAGAGGCTAAAGTTCTGGAGGGTCCCCCTGGAAGCAGTGGCACCAGGAAGTGGGCTGGCGTGACCAGTTCTCCTCACCCTCCTGTGACGTAAAAGGTTTTCCCTGTCACAGACCAGGAACTCTGGACTTCCAGAAGAGACCACTGGAAGAGACACACACACACACACTCTCTCTCGCTCTCTCTCTCTCTCTCTTTCCATCTCCACTTCCCTTGGACCCTGAGTCTGTGTGGCCTGTGTATATAGATGTGTAACTCTCTCTCTCTCTCTCTCTCTCTCTCTCTCTCTCTCTCTCTCTCTCTCTCTCTCTCTCTCTCTCTCTCTCTCTTCTCTCTCTCTCTCTCCCTCTCTCTCTCTCTCCCCTCAGACGTGGTGCACGTCTCCCCATCATGCCGATCTCTTCTAATGAGACGTCGTGCATATCTCTGAGAGATGCCAAAATCAGCCGGTGGTTGGTTGGGCTTGGCTTTAATCCTATCAGCGGACAAGGTCATGAAGGCCGTCTTCAACGCCTTCTTCATGGTTTGGCTTATGGAAGACCTGTTGGTTGGTTAGTTGGTTTGTTGTTACGGCTTTGGACCTACCATCTGCCTGGGGTCACCAAGGGCGTCCACGTCCAACTACATCCTCCAGTCAACAAGTCTTTGATCAGCACCTTCTTCATCAGGTAGTAAAGAATAATTCTAAGACCACGTACACTCTTATGAGGCATGAGGCCCTTGTAACACCCCTTCAGGGTGTTCCTCTGCATGCTCTTGGTCTTGGTAAAGTTACCGAGAGTGGGGGAAGGGGAAGGGAACTAAATGTGTTAAGTGTAAATTAAGTTGAGGATGAGATAGTGTCATTCCTGCTTGTTTATTCTTATGAATCTTGTATTCATACGTCTCTTCTCTTGCGTGTAATGAGGTTCAAAAGCCAGCGGCTCTTATTTTCAAAGGCCACCCACCTGTTCTCATTTTCATGACGCACACTACGAATGTAAAAGATATTTCCCTTCTTTTGATATCTCTTCGTCATATGTTTTATCTACGTTCGTTTCAGTAATGTTTATTCGCTAATATCACTCTTTACTTTACTATCTTCTTTCATAATAGTCAAACGTATTGAGGGTAAAAATTCTTTACCACTCGTATATATATCACATCAAGTCACACACACACTGTGTCGATCACGATGAGCAATATAAGCTCTTCTCATATGACTGGCAAGTCCATTTTTCCACCCCCAAGTCGTTCCACAATATGGCTACATACAAGCAGACAAACAAACATCCATTAGTAAGAAGAGTATTGGAAGCTTCATGATAGTTGTTCATGTGATGTGTAAGGAGACTAGATTTTCCATCGGTGTTTGTGATGAGTCTGATTGTGAGTGACATTGCCTCAAGTTTATCATGGAGGAAAGTGACGAGTTAATAGTTATGTTATAGGTTATGACCACCTTGTTTGAGGTTATTGTTACCATGCTTCAAGGCTACAGTTATCATGTTATAGGTTATGACCATATTGTTCAAGGTTACAGTTACCATGTTACAAGGCTACAGCTACCATATTCAAAGTTGTGACTACCATATCCTGGGGCAGGAAGGTAAGATACAGGGAGGCAGCGTAAGGAAAAAACGACAAAGAGGCTCATTTCCTCTCATGCTCTTTCCAGCTGTCGTATATGATGCAACAAAGTCAAAAACTATTATTCTCAGCTGATCCCTTTATATAATTTGATATCTTACAGTCATCGCTTCAAATATCCTACTTCATCCCTCTGGCAACACGTTGCTCCCCGTATACCATAATCCTGCGATTTATTTTCATCTTAACGTGAACCTCACGCCCTCCTGTACGTTTAGGGTCGAATACCTCGAAGCCTCTTTTGATTAGTTACCCAACTCCTCCTGAGCCTCACCCTCTACCCTGATCCTCCACGTCCAGTACACAGGGGCTTTGTCAATCTCTTTCAATTCATCATTTAAACATATCTGAAACATTTCCTCACACCCTGCTCGACCCTCTCAATCAGTCTGCATTCACTACTACATTTTCTCTCTCTATTTTTTCGCACTTCCTCGTTTGCAGTACCATCGTACTGATGATCTATTTCAAAGTTTATATATTGTCTCTATATTTCATTATTTTTTTCCATACTTGATCTCCATTTTCTGCGTTAGCGAGCTAGCGCCAGGAACAGACAAAAAAAGACGTCATTCGGTCACGTCCATGATTTACCCTGAACGCTTTCTGTGACAAAATAATCTTTAAGTCTAACTTGTGTTTCATTCCATCAGTTTAAGGGCAAACTGGAGATATGTAGAAGCTGGGGGTTCAGGACGGGCCAATACGACTCTAGTGAAGCCCTACCGCCCAGAGGCCAAGTGCTTTGGTTTCAAACGCCTTCATCAAGACTTCCTTTAGAAATAAGAATTGATCATGACTCGAGCAACACCAAGTGAAAGAGGTCTTAGAGAGATTACAAGAAACCCACAGCTTACTTTTAGCTGTTAGATGTAGCCATAGAGCAGTAGAGTTACCTGCTGGCTGCCGGTGGCAAGCCATAAGGCAAAAAGACAATATGTCGCCCTTCTGCTGTGACGACCATGAATCACTAGAAACCATAGACAACAGAAGACAGATTCTGACTGTCATTCAACAGTCTACTGTTATATTGCAGCAGACAGACGGTAATGTAAGCGGCCCTCACTCATGTCTGCCATCTGTCTCGCCTGCCCTTCTGTTGTTCCCCGAGTCGGTGGTAAAAATACGAGAAACCCATTCCGGAGGAGGAGAGGCATCAAAGTGAAACTAATGCACGTACGCTGAGGGTGCTGGAGCAGTTGTCCCTCCCAGGGACGATATGGGATAAACTCTTATGTCAGAATTAAGCTGTTTCCACGTGTGCCTCTGATTGGTAAGGGGACTACAGGATACTTTGATTTATATATATATATATATATATATATATATATATATATATATATATATATATATATATATATATATATATATATATATATCACGTTGGAGACTCCATTCAATGATAAAAGTCCACATCAAGGTCGGGCCTTGACTGAAATAGAGAGGTTAATGAAAGGGAAAAAGAAGTGACACCAAAAGGTATTTACGGATTCTAGAGAAAGTGAAAAAAAACCTGTCTTTCAAAATGTGTCAGGTTATAGTTATTGGGAAAGACTTGAAAGGCTACAGAGTTCTAAAGCTGCGAGGTGTAAGGAAAGAAACATCGACAAAACGACCCATTCTCTCGAGATACCAATGGCTACAACAGTTTCATGTGACGCAGCAAGCTTACATAGTATTGCGTGGTGTAGGTCGTGGTAGAAGGACGTGGAGGAATGCAGTGTTAAATTGTCAACGTAAGAGTGCATTTGGCGGTTTGTGAAAGAAATGAAATCGTTGATAAAAGGGAGAAAAAAAGTGGAGGAGACAGGATAGAACCTTGAGGAGCGCCGCATATGATGGAGAAGAGGGAGAACCTGATTCAACAACTACCATTATGATAAATTGGCCACAGAGGAAGATAGATATGGAGGAGCAAATTGAGGGAGGAAAGCCAAAAGAGAGGAGCTTAGAGATGAGACCCTGATACCACAGCCTATCAAAAGTTTTGTACATGTCAAGGGCAACTACACATATCTTCCCAAAGTCTTTCAGGGATGATGACCAGACATTAGTGAGATAAAAAAGAATATCACCAGTGGATCTCGACCTACGGAAGCCATTCTGGTGATCAGAGAAAAGATTGAGACTTAAGATGTTTAAGGATATGGGAGTTGACGAGAGATTCAAAGAATTTGAAAAAGGCAAGTGTCAAAGCAACAAGAAGGTATTTCGAAGGGTTAGAATGGTCACCCTTCTTAGGGATGGGATGTACCAACGCATGCATCCAAGAGGAAGGAAAATTTCCGTTTTGTTTACAGATACGGAACAGACGCGCGAGCACAAGTGCAAGTTCGGAGGCACCCTGTTTCAATACACGAAGATGGATACCATCAGGACCACAAACCTTGCTTGTGTCCAGAGAGAGAAGCGCTTTTCGAACAGTTCGAAATGAGATTGTAAGAAGTGACATAGACGGCGTTTATGTTCTCATCCACTCTCTAGTTATGTTTAATGCACTGAAACCAGAGACATCACCTGTCCACAGCCAAGCCCCGTAGAACTTGCCTTACTTTTCCATAACCACTTCATATGTCCTGGTTCAGCTCAGTGGCAGCACTTTGCCCCCCCCCCGTATAACACATAGGTCCACTTCGCTGTATCCCGTGCACGCCTCACACCCTCCTGCATGTAAAGATCCCGATCACCTAGAGTATCTTTCACTCCATACCCTCCATCTCGTCTTCAGTCTTCACCTTCCCCTTGTTCCTTCCATGTCTGATACGTATACCCTCTTAGTCAGCCTCTCAATATGTTCCGGATATTTCAGCACGTCCTCCCTCAGTGCTTTCTCAACCACATTCTTCTTACTACCACACTTATCTCTTACTCTACCACTTCTTACTCAGTCTACTCTCCTCTCAATACATACTGTCACCAAGAATCTCATTTCCACACACACACACACACATACATACACACACAATTATATATATATATATATATATATATATATATATATATATATATATATATATATATATATATATATATATATATATATATATATCGCCTTGGATTTTTGCCTGCAATAATGTGTAACGAAATATATACATCTATAGCGTTTCAGCTTTCCAGAACTCTGAACTAGAACACATTGTATGTTTAACGCTTTGACACTGGACTGCTGAGGCAGATTTCCTGCATATGAATCTCTCTCTCTCTCTCTCTCTCTCTCTCTCTCTCTCTCTCTCTCTCTCTCTCTCTCTCTCTCTCTCTCTCTCTCTCTCTCTCAGCAGTAGGTGTTAGGGGCAGCCACCGAGACCAGGGCGGTGTATTACTGGTACTACAGTCCTGGCTTAACGGAGAGAGTCAGCCAGGGCTGAGCTGCGACCCAGCACTTCAGAGGGTGTCAAGTTTCACTCCTTTGACCCAGGCAGCTGTCTTATATCTTTCCCTCACCCACACGTGGGCAGCTGGCTTTCACTCCCACGAACATACAGTCTCTCCATCTCGCGCGTAATAGCACTTGACAACACGTAACTCACATAACACGTTCTTCGTAACCCTAGATACTATTTTCTCCTGCAGTGAGCGCTACGCGTTAGCCCTGACTTAAATCCCGCCGTAAGGACTCCCAAATATTAAGGACTCACCCACCAGTAAACTCATTTCCCTTCACTGTATCCATACATCTACCTTAGATATGATCATACTCATTTGTATCATAACGTCTCCTCCTTTTCTAGTCATCTCCCTTAGATGCATCTCTGGAGTTATGCTTTACATTCAGTTTTCCACATCTTCCCTGTCCATCTACCCTGTAATGCTCGTGTCCTCATAAAAGAGAGGAGAGAATGCCCAGATCGTAAGAGCAACGGATCACTCCATCCTTTAGAACCTCTTTGCAACAGCAGAAGAAAGAGTGGATCATGAGAACACACAGTGGAGAGTGCAGATAAATTACATAACTAGATGGTTAGATGACTAACCCATAAATGTTTCAAAGGTAGCAACTGTAACTCCGTGGTGTAGCGGTTAGCGTCGCTGACCCTGTGGCATTTCTGGGCGGCTCGAGGTCCAGGGCATAAGTTCGAATTCTGGGTGAGGGAATCTGTCTACAGTCAATCCAGCTTTTCATCCACCCTTGTGGGCTGGTCGATATGATGGGTACCTGGCTTAGGCTAGGAAATTTCGTCTTCGATGTATAGTAACTGACATATATTTCTCTCTTGTGTCCCCCCTGATGATGTGATTATTACACGAAAGTGCACTTGGGAACTTATCGTGTTTCATTTTCCCCGTGGACTCATAGGATTATATGTATATATATATATATATATATATATATATATATATATATATATATATATATATATATATATATACTTTAGCACTCTCTTTGCTGGGTTATCCTCCCATTGCAGACCTATGTTTCAGTCCCACATACACGCGCTGGCCAAAGCTTCACCAGTCCTTCCATTAACCCTCCTCCCAAAAATACAGTCTGGAATTCTTTCCTTTTAACACATAACTGAAGGTTGCAGCCACGCAGCTCTCCTTGGACGTCCACACTCACACTGCTCTGCCTTCTCTCTCTCTCTCTCTCTCTCTCTCTCTCTCTCTCTCTCTCTCTCTCTCATCACAGTGCCCGCCAAACACTTCTAAATCTTCTTTTGTGTTTCCTCGCTCGCCAGCTATATTCTGGATGGTGGTTCACGCCCACAGACCCCCCCTACAGCTGTGAATAAGTTTTGAGAACTCTGTGGCGGATATTTCAGGAGCGAAATTCACATTTTACGTCGTGTTTTACCCGGAAGAAAATAATTGTACACCCGAATTGTCTTTTTTTTTTTTCAAGAGAGTTGTAAAGATAACTTAAGCTCTCTGATCGTAATTGATTTACGATGAACACGCTGACTACGATTATCTTTCTTAAAGGTAATCTAAAATTGTAAGGCTTCAGATATCACAAAATTTATCCTCTCAACTTTCTCGCAAACAAATACACACACACACAACACACACGTATATATATATATATATATATATATATGAAGCAATTTTTACCACTACGTGGGCAGGGGTCGAACCCTGGTCATATGAATGCCAGGTAGACACCGTATCCACTAGACCGCAACGATGAACCAAATTCTACCTCTCGCAAACCATTTCATATGGTTCAGGGTCCACACGCTCCCCTCCCCCAGCTGCTGGGCGAATGAGCCAGTGCACCACGTTCATACTTGGCTCCTGCGGAAAAAGTTTTATTTTGTCGTTCTGATCAGTTCTAAAGGCACTACGGTAATGTCATGTAGCATTAGTACACACGTGTTAATTAATTAAAGCAAATTTCTTAACAAAGCTCTTCCAATATCCAGGGAAAAAAGATCACGATCGAGTGCGTGATCAAGTATATTCCTTCTTGTCCACGGGGAAATGAAAAACGATAAGTTCCCAAGTGCACTTTCGTGTAATAATCACATCATCGAGGGAGGTACAAGAAAGAAATATAACATTCCGTTGATATACAACGGTGAGACGTAGCTAGGACGCCATTTGGTAAACAAGTGACTACCCGAATGGAGGTCGGGTGTGTTCAAGTCTGGCAACAAGCGTATCATAAATTTATTGTGTGGACAAGACGGGGAACAGTTTACAATTTCTATCAACAATAAAACTATCCAATTTGTATGGACCTTCACTAATGATAACGTTACAATTCTTTGTGTATTTAATGTTAGAATATTCAGTGATATGTCTCGTGGTACAGGAGTCAGAGTGAATAACTGGAGTAATGCCATTTCAATTGCTGACTGTATGTGTACGTGTGTGTGTGTGTGTGTGTTTTGGCTAGATTGCATGCCTACATCACCACGAACAGTCATATGATCACACAATTGTTTCTCATAGCATTATATATATACATAATTCCACTCCACGCAACGCATCGAAAACCAACAAATTCCCGGTTTTTAAATGATCACTTTTTTAAATTCGTTGACTAATCTGAAATCTCATTGGTTCATGATCCCTCTTGTGGGTTTAGTATTTCCCGTTTTCCTTCAGAATGGCAAGATCAGAAAACGAATTACAAAACAGTTTGAGGACTGGATAAATGCCGTCGCGCCGCTCGCTCCTCAACCCCCTTCCACCTTTTTCTCCATCGCTGGGTTTTCACCCCCCACATTTTCGCCTGAATATTTTAGTGCAGGAAGCACCTCAGGGCCTGCAGGTTAATCATCATAATTTATGGATACCTGAGATTGCTAAGTCTTCCACTCTGCAGGGGTGACTCTTGCATTTGAAATATTTCATTTCTCCTCCTCCCCCTCTTCCTCCTCCTCCTCCAGTACTCTCCCCACTCCCCCAACACACACACACACACAACACACACACACACACACACACACACACACACACACACACACACACACTGGGTCTTGGAGGGATTAAACTTGAGCAGATTTCGTCTACCTTCCTGAGTTGGCCCCGTGAATGCGTTACGGTCAAAGGAGCGCTTAACCGCTACGCCATGGAGGAATCTCTCTCTCTCTCTCTCTCTCTCTCTCTCTCTCTCTCTCTCTTCTGATGGTTCTGCAGTGACAGTACTGTGATGTGAGTGACGGTAAAGCCTATCAAACACATATACATTATTACAATAATGATAATAATAATAATAATAATAATAATAATGATAATTATCATCATCATCATTATTATTACTATTATTATTATTATTATTATTATTATTATTATTATTATTTATTATTATCATCATTATTATCATGATAAAGATAATGATGATGTTAACAATGATAATATTGTTAATAATGATGATATATGCGGAAAATTAACCCTTTGAGGTCGTGGAAATTTACAAGTTCGTGTTCACTTCTCTACTTTTAACCCGACTGTGTTTGAGGAGGAAGAGGAAAACTCATGATAGTTCGCTCATGAATTATAGAAGGCTTCTGGGCCAAGCATGTTGACTTAGTGAAGTAAAAACAGCTCATACATCAAGTTGATTTCTACAAAGACAGTTTCATAAAAGAAGATGGAAAATAGATACTTTATTTTTTTTATATTATAGATGATTATAATTTGAAAATGGAAAATACTCATCTTACCTTTTTATGATATTATAAATGATTATATTGGCTTCCTTTCTTATCTCACTTGTTCTGATATTATAGATTATCATAATTCGATTCCTTTATTATCTCACTTGTTCTTATATTATGAATTATCATAATTTGATTCCCTTATTACCTTACTTCTTCTAACATTGTAAAGTATTATAATTTGGTTCCTTCATGATGCGTTGCGCCTCGCCCTTCATCATAAGCACGGGATATTGTCATAAGAAATCTCAATTACTTTGACAAAGTTACCTTAAAGATCTTTACGACAAACCTCTTGCCTTTCAGGGTAGACGAATATCATGAATATTTGAATATTTAGTTCTTAAATCTTATTTATCGTTCCGTTACTCTTTTTTTTTTTTTTTTTTTTTTTTGATAAGGTAGAAAATGACATTATTTAGGGTGTTTTAGATATCATGAGTATGGTGGTACGATTCTCGAACTCGACGGTACGATCCTTCACGACGGCACGGCCCTATAGCACGACGTGAACGTGTTATAGGATCAGGTCAAATGTCACGTCAACACATCCTAGGGTCGTACCATCGTGGTTAATGATCATACTACAGTACTTCAAGGGCCGTACCGTCCTATTCAATAGTCGTACCGTCCTATTCAATAGTCGTACCGTCCTACTCAAACGTCGTACCGTCCTACTCAAACATCGCACCGTCCTACTCAGACATCGTACCGTTGTACTCAAACATCGTACCGTCCTACTCAAACGTCGTACCGTCCTACTCAAACATCATACCGTTGTACTCAAACATCGTACCGTCCTACTCAAACATCGTACCGTCCTACTCAAACATCGTACCGTCCTACTCAAACATCGTACCGTCTTACTCAAACATCGTACCGTTCTACTCAAACGTCGCACCGTCTTACCCAAGGGCCGTACCGTCACTGCCCAGGTGTCGTGCCTTCCTTCTCAAGGTATTAAACACCGAATTAAAATTCCTGCTGGTAGGTGACGGTGTGATGGGAGCGAGACAGGCTCCGAGAGCAGTAAAACCCGAGGAAGGAAGGAGGAGGAGGAGGAGGAGGAAGGGCCAGCAGCTTGGCTTTCAAACACCTTTCCCTCCGGAATGGCTGGCGTGTTAACCTGGCACACACTGGCATGCAAACTGATCTCGGGGAACAAGACGGGTCACCAGGTCCCAACTTAACCCTGAAAGACCCAACGCATGATTTTGTGTAGTTACGACACAGTGGAGGAAAATGCTGCGTTCAGCTGATGGTCGACACGTGTGAAAGAAGAAAAAAGAAAGAGGGAGAAAAAAAGAAAGTGCGACAGTTCTGCTCAGAATATTGGATTAGAATGGTTTCTTGGTGATGCTCATACGAGAAAAGCATTGTTTTTTGAGCCGTTTGCTCATAGATGATAATGTTTGCAATACACACACACACACACACACACACACACACACACACACACACACACACACACCTCACACATCTCACAAAAACTTAATTTACTCAAGAAAGTCTCTAAAAACAGAAAATGAAAAAAGCGTTGCTTCCAGTTACTTAGGCTCAGTGTCACGCCCTTGTCACCTCGCCGGCTTTCTGGCCGGAATTTTAATCTCCATCTTAAGAAATATCGTCTTAACTTCACCATTATATTACGAAAGGAGTTCAGCTGTTAAATATTAAGAAATACTATCTTCAGCTTTTCACTTATGTTGGCACACACATCACACACACACACACACACACACACACACACACACACACATCTACGTCTTTCTGACACCACCAGTGCCCAACACACCTCGCTCGCCCAGCCTAATGTGTTTGCATGCGCTGGTCTGAGTTATTGCTGGTGACGAAGGGACTGGACAATATATGTCTGTCTCCAGACGACCGCTTCGATACATAGCACCAGTGACATACTTTAAGAGCTTGTGTTACTGTCCTTTTCGACAGTACCGTCAACAATTGCGACGGTGCCGTCAGCTACTGTGATTGGCTCGGTGCTATACACCATGTTGGAGGGGATTGGCTTTTCAGCGATGGGGATTTTCTTTCTCAATACGGAACGAGCAGCCTAATCTTTACATGAGGCTGTATTGGAAACGGGTGGGCACAGACTGCCTCATTCTTCGCTCTATACAATCCATGTCATTTAGTACTCCTCTGGTGTTTGTCAACAGCTTTTTAGAGCTAGGAGGAAACGTTTTAGAAGGGATTGGAGTTAATCTACTGGTGTTGGAAGGCTTTAAGAAAGGATCATGATTACTCGTTCCTCCATGAGTCGTCCCAAGTCACAGTGGGTAGATGATGGTGGTAGGGAGAGGAGGTAGATGGTGTCAGAGACTACACGCTCCCATAATGACTTATAATGCTATGTATGACCTGTTGTCTCGCCCTGTGGACGTGGCCACCACTTTCCCAAGCGCTGCACGAATCCCACAGATGATACAAGAGACTCTTAAAGCAGGAAGAATGAAAGTAAAGAAATGAAAACCGTGAAGGAAGGTTATGTATCAAATCACCTTGTTATTCATCTATATTTTCTTGAGAGGCTGATTCATTCACAAATGAACTTTGATCATTTTACTAGTAGTGGGTCATCCCTTCTGTGACCAAATGCTTCGAGAATCATACACTCACACACACAAAATAAATTACCTCATTATCATACATAATTAACGAAACGTCAGGCCATTTAAGTCATTTCATAACTCACACAAATTTGTTGAAAAGTTTTCAGCTATTAAATTAGAGGCACGCTCATTGCTTCAGGCTATTACATTTATTACAGGATGCTTTTAATTCATTGCAGCGTTGTTCCTGTCATAAACAGAAGGGTCACATATTTACAAATGACGCAGATTCGTATTCTTTAAGCATCGCGTTGCGAGCAGAGAAATAAATGAGATTAATTAACTTAATATTGTCTCATTAGTCAAATCACTTTTCCAACATTATTAGCACAAATTGTTTGTACACCTGCCTAGTAAGTTATGAAATCATTAAGACAGTCAACGATGAAGACTGTCACTTAAACACACACAAACACAGAAAAGAAGAAAAATATATATATATATATATATATATATACACTGCGCAAAAAAAGTATCTTTCGAGATGGATCCAATAAATTTGAAAATGATCAATACGTCTCGTGGTATCTTGATAGGTTGAGTGAGTGTGAATGCGAGACAGACTTAATACCTATGTTATCCCCCACTTTATACATACCTGTTTCCATTGAAATATAAACTCACCATTTACATTTATAATAGCAAAATGACGGGAAAAGTCGTTAGCTATCGATATATTGAACTATCACAAAAGCAGAGCTATCAGTGTAAGACCAGAT
The DNA here is from genome assembly GCF_036320965.1 of Panulirus ornatus. Taxonomy (NCBI): domain Eukaryota; kingdom Metazoa; phylum Arthropoda; class Malacostraca; order Decapoda; family Palinuridae; genus Panulirus; species Panulirus ornatus. The sequence continues at coordinate 7,776,091 of NC_092232.1, forward strand.
CAATTGGCGTGTCTCAAAATCCTTCCTCCGTAAAGTCACATTGTTTCGCGCAAAATAAAATGTAAAGATACTTTTTTTACGTTGTGTACATGGCGCGTAAACGTACACGCAAACAGGCTAATAAGATGAATAGAGAAATACATGACTAAAAAAAACAAAACAAATATTAACGTACAATAAAGGTAAACTTTTTAGAGAAATATTACATACTGAACTCCAAGCTACCACACAGTGCTCAGCCACTCTCGAGTGTGTATAGAAAACCCCCTATGATTCTTACGCATCATGTAGAGTCTTGTTGTCCTAAATATCTTTCAGTCTTTGTTGGCATTCCAGGCTGGACGATAGACGATACTGTTGTCAGCACAGTGTGGGACACCAGACCTTTTTTTTTTTAGACCTTCACATGACGTTATTCATCAACACTTGCTCTCTCGAAGAAAAAGATTTTTTTTCTATTTTTTAAATGCAAAAGATTCTTCTTTTATTTTTCTTTTTTAAGAGGTATTACCAACATGATTTAGACGCTTTTTTCCTCCTCCCTCATCCATTTTTTTTTGTTTTTTAACTCAGAACGACTGAATTGTTTTACAGACTCACAACAGCTCTTGACAGCGTCAGGCGAGGAGGGGGTCCTTGAAGAGCCTCCAGCACAAGTGGTGGAGTGGCTTAACCCGAGACGGCTCCTCAAGCCTTCTCTCTCTCTCTCTCTCTCTCTCTCTCTCTCTCTCTCTCTCTCTCTCTCTCTCTCTCTCTCTCTCTCTCTCTCTCTCTCTCGTCCCCCCCTAGAGACGCCCTGAACACACACGGGCGAACTGGGTCTGGCCTACCAACAAGGCGTCTGTAACCCTCAACACCCGCCCGATTCGAGGAGTATAGGTCACTGACACCCTCTCCCGTTCACTGACACCCTCTCCCGGTCACTGACACCCTCCCGGTCACTGACACCCTCTCCCGGTCACTGACACCCTCCCGTTCACTGACACCCTCTCCCGTTCACTGACACCCGACTCAGATAATGTTATCAATAGTTCTTTTTTTTATGCTGTATGGGATGCTGTAGGAACGAAATCCACGAGGAAAATATTCATTATTCTCAACGCTACGGGAGCTCTTTGATGTGGATATTTTTTTTATATACAAATATGATCAACCTGAAAATTGTGCTGTTTTTTGTCGTTAGACTGAACGCCCTGGCGTGGATGTGACACCTCGAGATAGACTGAAATGTTTGTAAGTGCCTGTGCGTATTGCATTTACGTCTATGGTATATATATATATATATATATATATATATATATATATATATATATATATATATATATATATATATGTATGAGCAGCTCTTTTCCTAACCTCTCTTCAAACTCTTCCTACTCAACCTCCTTTCACCTCCCTTGTAAACCTTAGTATGAAGGTCCCTTCATATGCAAATGACCTCACGGTCACATCACTCCACTCTAACACGACACAGGCAACAACCAGCGTGCAACACTGTATCACAGACTCAGAACGCTGACTCAACACACAACAGAATGGGTGTAGTCCCACAGAAATCCACCGTCACCCTCCAACCTGCACCTTTTCCATATGACACTCAATGATCAACCACTTACTCACTCAGGACTCAACCATATTGGATACCACATACGACACACAGCATTCTCTATCCACACCACAAACATCAACCAAAAGGCCTTAAACATATCAAACGCCCTATGAACATTTACTGACACTAAGTTCAGACGAGAAAGATCATATGATGAAAGGAATTCTCAGTATCCGCTGCAAGCAATTCATCCACTCCATCCAAACCTACGCCTCACCTGCCTAGTAATTCACTCTTTCAATAGGAAAATAAATACCGGAATACTGCACAAAACAGAGCACATAGAACAATGATATGCTGTTTATCAACCACAGACATTCATCACCTGAAAATGAAAACAATATCCAGTGTGAACCCACTCCAACATGCGCAGCACTGGACTCCACCCAACCAATTCGCTTAATAATCTACCACAAATCCTAAGGCAGACGTAACGTTAGCGTTTCAACACCTTACACCCGCACATCCCTTCTCCCTTAACAAAAATAGAACAGAATTGACAGAACATATGTATATTGTTATAACTCTACAAGCGCTCTCTTCTCCAACCTAATCTTGATTTCTTCTGTACTCTCATCTGAAACTACACTCCCCAGACGTGTACGAGTTACACTTTTTCATTAGCGTTTCTAAATACCAACCAATCTCTCCAACATTACGCACCCATGCAACACATCACAGGATCCCTCACACTACAGATGTAGCTTCGTATTATGAAGGGCCATATGGTTTACCCACCTCCTCCTTTCATGTAAAGCTGTGGGTCTAAAGACGTAGCTTAGTTGAGAACAGAGGCGATGGGCAAAGTGTTAAGAGCTGTGTCACGTAGGCGCTCTTCTCCCAAACCTTCAGCTGACAGCCAATATACCCTCGTACCTACATACATCACTACCCCAGTGTACCCATCATGTATCTCCTCCCTCTTAACATTATATGCTTTGCAAGGCTGCGTGTTCCATCCTCTATCTTACTTGTTCGTGTCCACGGCCAGTGTCAGTCCTCATCATCATCATCTGATATATTTCCTGAGCGTGTAAACTTAATTTGATAATTCAGATTTAAAGTGACGCCTTTCTTTTTTATCTTTTTATCTTTTTATAGCACAGTAATAGCTTTACTTGGAAATCACAGCGATGGTTATTTCATTACACAACGTTCCTCTTAACAAGGTGTTGTAACAATATATATATATATATATATTTTTTTTTTTCATACTATTCGCCATGTCCCGCATTAGCGAGGTAGCGTTAAGAACAGAGGACTGGGCCTTAGAGGGAATATCCTCACCTGGCCCCCTTCTCTGTTCCTTCTTTTGGAAAATTAAAAAAAAAAAAAAAAAAACGAGAGGGGAGGATTTCCAGCCACCCGCTCCCTCCCCTTTTAGTCGCCTTCTACGACACGCAGGGAATACGTGGGAAGTATTCTTTCTCCCCTATCCCCAGGGATACTATATAATATATATATATATATATATATATATATATATATATATATATATATATATATATATATATACGTACATTTAACTGTGTATAGTGGTAGGAAGCAAGTGACTGTTTTGAACTGGACACAGCCACCATAACAACACACGACAGATTAACTGGACAACACCCAAGTTACTGCACACTTACCAGGGTTCCACTAGTACTCTACCGATTCACGCAATGACACATATGATATTGCTCGAACAATGACGACAGATGCGGTTTAATGCGTCGTAGCGCCCCGTGCAGAGGGAGGGTATATGTGGTCTCAAGAGTTATCCACAAGACCTGACTGAAGAAGGTGTTGGAGATGTTTTTTGAGGAGAGTTGGGTGACGTAGCAGCTTGATGCTGGTAGTTGATAATGCCTAAAGACTAACTAACCCACCAACTAGCCGGTCAATGAACCAGCCAGCCAATCAACCAACAAACCGACCAACCAACCAACCAACCAATTAATCAATCAACCAACGACTAACCAAGCAGCCAGTCAACCAACCAGCCAGCCAATCAACCACAACCAACCAATCAGTTAATCAATCAACCAACGACCGACCAACCAACCAACAAACCGACCAACCAATTAATCAATCAACCAACGACCAACCAACCAACCAACCAACAGGCGTAATGTAAGCTACATTCATCCTCTTCTCTAGCAAGGCTGATGTCGTCTACCACCACGTCTCTTTCCCTCTCCCTCGCCTATCCTCACCATCTTCCATCACTCTAGTTTTCACCGTCATTGTTCTTCACCATGACTCAAGCTCTCACCACCGCTGCCTCACACTGTTAGAGTAGACTACAAGGTGTTCAAGTCATTGGCCATACTCCTCTGGCGCGGGGTCGCAATACGAGTTCGTTGTACGACAGTTTAGTGTGGGGTGAATCGTGTCCTTATCTTGTTCGCCCTCAGGCAAGAGGAAGAGAAATACGTCTGATAAGCAAGTGGTTCACACTGCTGGTGATGTACACACTCTGTGCTGGTGATGTGCACACACTGTGCTGGTGATGTACACACACTGTGCTGGTGATGTACAGACACTCTGCTGGTGATGTACACACACTGTGCTGGTGATGTACACACACTGCTGGGAACATCTGCTGTGTGCGCGGAAAATGAATGTCTTTCTTGTCAGAGGAGCGAGTCATGCCTCGTGTTGCTGTGAAGGCCAACACGTCCTCATGTATGAGGGTAAAATGAGGTTATTAAACACTGCCGCTTCCTCTCTCTCTCTCTCTCTCTCTCTCTCTCTCTCTCTCTCTCTCTCTCTCTCTCTCTCTCTCTCTCTCTCTCACACACACACACACACACAGGAGTTAAGCCTTAGCATTCTGTACGAGGGGAGGACTTGGGGGTCGACCCCTATCCTATCATGAGCGTCCCACATCAGGAGAAAAATATTAGAAGAGCTTTCACAGATGTAGCAAGCTGTTCGTATCTTCTACACGAGGCCAAAGCCAGAATATGTTTATCAAATTTGGTCACAGCCCCTGAAGAAGCACGAAGAGTTGATAGAGAAGGTCCAGAGGAGGGCAACAAACACCGTGCTAGAATTAAGGAAGGTGAGGTACAGGGAAAGGCTAGAGGCTTTAAGTTGGCTCACCGTAGGAGCGAGGAGAGTGAGGGGTGACCAGATCACAACCTTTAAGTTGGCTCACCGTAGGAGCGAGGAGAGAGGGGTGACCAGATCACAACCTTTAAGTTGGCTCACCGTAGGAGCGAGGAGAGTGAGTGGTGACCAGATCACAACCTTTAAGTTGGCTCACCGTAGGAGCGAGGAGAGTGAGTGGTGACCAGATCACAACCTTTAAGTTGGCTCACCGTGGGAGCGAGGAGAGTGAGGGGTGACCAGATCACAACCTTTAAGTTTTTTGAAACAGGTCGATGACCTGGGCAGTGACCTGTTCTCCAAGAGATGTTGGGATAGAACAATTAGAGAACATGACATGAAATTAAGCAAAATTCTTGTTAAAAAGATAATGTAGATATTAAGCAAAATTCTTGTTAAAAAGATAATGTAGATAAGCACAGTTATAGAAAAGAGTGGTGGATAAATGGAACAGAATGACTGAAGAAATGATTAACGGAGACAGAAGCCATCAATTTTACGAAATTGCACGGTATGGAGATTGTTCAAAACATGCGACCCCACGAGCGTTTAATTCCACTCCCCCAGTACAGTACAAACAGGTAACTACACAACACGAGTTCTTGCAGTGCAGTGTCTAGCGTCGTTGACCATGATTCACGCGCATGCCTGCCCAGGATCGAATCCTCGACACCACTCGACCCACAGCCAAACCCAGCTGTTCGTCTTATCCTTGGGGTTTGGTCGATAAATGAGTTTGTGTGTATGTGTGTGTGTGTGTCTACACTCATTGGAGTAAAGAGATGGTAGATATACCCAATATCATGACGGGGCAACACGAATATAAAGCTTTCTCCCCGTAACACACAAGCAATTAATCACAGACACACACACACACACGCAAATACACAAAGCTGTTGGTTTAGATGATAGCTTATCCTTATCACTATTTGTTCTCATAAGTAAGTTCTCCCAGTGTACCCATACCTTATCTTCATTTACAATCTTCCTTCCATATTCTTATCTTTTCTTTCTCTTCTCAAACCATGTTCAGGATCCATTACATCTCCCTCGTTTACTTTTGATATCCTCCTCCCTTAACATTCATGTTGATCATCTCTCCACACACCCTCTCTTTATCTTCTCATGCTCCAGGAATCTTTTCCTACTCTGCTTCATTCTGCCTTCTCACTGATTCATGGACCATCAGCGCTTCAAAAGAGAGCCATAAAGCTATTCTATCCACCCGAAGCTTTCCTACATTGTTCAATTTCGGGAATAAGTTTCACATCCTTTTGACCTTCATTTACCTCGTATGATGCGTCCATTTTCTGTTCGTCTAGATATATATATATATATACCAGGAATCCATTCGTACGACGTTTCGCCTCCGTCCACTGATGCATGAACCATCACCTGCTTCATAAGAAGGCTTCGTAACCCACCGTCCGACTCGCTCCGCTTCGCTTATGATGCCATAAAAAATGGGTTTCATTTCGCTTGTGGTTTTAGTTCGCCCTAGCCGATCATCCTTTTATGGGTCTTGTAATATAATTCCCAGTCATGCTACCCGTCTGAACCTTTAAGCTCATGGATTTTGTGGCATTGCTTGGATTTGTTTTTCTACGTATGTGTGTGTGTTTGTGTTTCTAGTGTTTGTGAGATTACTGTTTGTGTGTTACTGGGAGAAAGTCTTACATTTGCGTTTCCCTGTCTCTTAACCATGTATACATGTGCCATGTCTTTACTCCGTATTATGTGTGTGTGTGTGTGTGTTGTGTGTGTGTGTGTGTGTGTGTGTGTGTGGTACGCTAGAGATTAAGTAGACACTCGTTGCCATCACATAACCAGCCGTTGCACGCAGTACAACTACCCAACACACTATTTGTGCAGATTTCTCAGTGAATTTATTATACTTTAGGCAAGATCTAAGTGCCATTTCAAGTTATATCTTTCTTTCATACTATTCGCCATTTCCCGCGTTAGCGAGGTAGCGTTAAGAATAGAGGACCGGGCCTTTGAGGGAATATCCTCACCTGGCCCCCTTCTCTGTTCCTTCTTTTGGAAAATTAAAAAAGAAATGAGAGGGGAGGATTTCCAGCCCCCCGCTCCCTCCCCTTTTAGTCGCCTTCTACGACACGCAGGGAATACGTGGGAAATATTCTTTCTCCCCTATCCCCAGGGATAATATATATATATATATATATATATATATATATATATATATATATATATATATATATATATATATATATATATATCCCACAGAGTAGTGTATCGAAGGGACAGCAACAGCTGGAGCAACGTATAGTGGACTTAATCAGCGATTTGCAGTTAGGTTAATGAAACCTCAATAATGGTCTATGTTACATCATGCACCGGCACAGACCCTACAACCAAGCCTTCAACAGTGGTCCGTATTTGTCACGTTAAAGACCCAGCATTAGTCTACCGTGAAGCCCTAACGATGGTCCGTGAAGCCCTAACGATGGTTCGTGAAGCCCTAACGATGGACCGTGAAGCCCTAACGATGGTCCGTGAAGCCCTAACGATGGTCCGTGAAGCCCTAACGATGGTCTGTGCTTTACAACAGGTGTGAGGCTTCGTCTGCTGCCCTCAGTGTACCCACACAGTGTCTTCAGGTCATGAGTGTAAACTCGGTGGACAAAAATTAACTTCAACTCTACACCACCGTCTGAGTCAAGGTAGACGGTACACTTAGTGATATGAGAAGAGACGGTACACCTGATATCATCATCTGTCAAGAGAGACGGTACACCTGATGATGTCATCATCTATCAAGAGAGACGGTACACCAAGTGATATCAAAAGAGACGGTGCATCTGCTGATATCATCTGTCAAGAGAGACGGTACACCTCGTGATATCATCTATCAAGAGAGACGGTACACCAAGTGATATCAAAAGAGACGGTACACCTCGTGGTATCACCAGACAAGCAAGACGGTACAGCTGATGATGAGCGCATGGTACACTTAATTGACAGTATGAGCCATGAGGAATTACGATGGACCTGATGCCATTATCAGACATCGTTAGACTGACAGCACCAGAGGTCAAATTAGGCTCAGTGTTGTCAGAGGTCAAACTTGGCCCAGTATTTCCAGAGGTCAAACTGGGCTCAATATCGTCAGAGGTCAGACTAGGCCTAATATTGCCAGAGGTCAAATTGGCTCAATATCGTCAGTGGTCAAACTAGGGCCAATATTGCTAGAGGTCAAACTAGGCTCAGTATTGCCGAAGGTCAAACTAGAACCAATATTGCCAGAGGTCAAACTAGGCTCAATATTGTCAGAGGTCAAACTAGTTGGATGAATACCGTCAGGATATTCTCCTTATATCTTCAGCCTCAAAATATTTCAATACATCAGGCCACCAGTTAGCTAGTCTCCTACGTCAACAGAAACATATGGACGTCAAACATCCCTAGATTCTAGGACGCAGTTCGATGGGGCACTGTTTCCTCCCACTTGCCATGTTTCCCACATGAAATATTTCCTATCAACCATGTTTTCCCACCTACCATGTTTCTCACCTACCATGGTTCCTATCTACCATGGTTCCTATCTACCATGTTTCCTATCTACCAAGTTTCTCACCTACCATGTTTCTCACCTACCATGTTTCCCACCTACCATGGTTCCTATCTACCATGTTTCCTATCTACCATGTTTCCCACCTTCCATGTTTCTCACCTACCATGGTTCCTATATACCATGTTTCCTATCTACCATGTTTCCCACCTTCCATGTTCCTCACCTACCATGTTTCCCACCTTCCATGTTTCTCACCTACCATGTTTCCCACCTACCATGGTTCCTCACCTACCATGGTCCTCACCTACCATGTTTCCCCGGTCACCTTGTTTTCCCCCACATTGCGAGTCTCCGACGTAACACGTCAGCTGCAGATGTGTCATGGAATCATTTAAAAGCACGACGAAATCTTTATCTGCCGTCTGACATTTCTCTCGATTTATAGAAAAAGAAATAAGAAAAATAAGTGATGAATTAAAAATATAATCCACGTATCTCATGGTTCATAGAAAAAGAAATCAGAAAATAAGTGATGAATTAAAAAGATAATCCACGTATCTCATGGTTCATAGAAAAAGAAATAAGAAAAATAAGTGATGAATTAAAAAGATAATCCATGTATCTCTCGATTCATAGAAAAAGAAATCAGAAAATAAGTGATGAATTAAAAAGATAATCCACGTATCTCTCGATTCGTAGAAAAAGAAATCAGAAAAATAAGTGACAGATAAAAAGAAAATCTTTCATAAAAGACAGACAGATGATCGAATGTGTATCCTAAAGATAGAGAAAAAAATAGTCATCTTCCTCTTAATGCTGACACAAAATTCAACCAAGCTTCGATAAAACTTCAAAAGACGGATTAATATCACACGCAATGATAAACGATAAATGAAAGAATCACACAAATGTAATTCACTGAAAGTATAATTCAACTGCTCGTCTCTCCATTTTTATTGGCTCTGGAATGAGACTTATTCTGCAAGTTAAATGAACACGATGCTACTACACCTGGGAATGCCTGAAATTGTTCATTACCACTTTCCCATAAATAATAACAATACAAAAATAATTATCTATCATAACCACTTCAACAGAACATGGTGGATTGCCGCGTCAGTGAGGTAAGTAGATATTAATATTGATGATCGTAATTCCACCGACTGTCAAAGGTCAGAGGTCAAGTGCTAACCGACCCACATCATCGCAAAGTTATTCCTTGGGGTTTCTCTTCTCTGGAGGAAGCTGTGCTCAAGGGCCTCTATCTTCTGAAGGAGGCTATACTCAAGGACCTCTTGTCTTCTGAAGGAGGCTATACTCAAGGACCTCTTGTCTTCTGAAGGAGGCTATACTCAAGGGCCTCTATCCTCTCAAGGAGGCTATACGCAAGGGCCTCTATCCTCTGAAGGAGGCTATACGCAAGGGCCTCTATCCTCTGAAGGAGGCTATACGCAAGGACCTCTATCCTCTGAAGGAGGCTATACTCAAGGGCCTATATCCTCTGAAGGAGGCTATACTCAAGGGCCTATATCCTCTGAAGGAAGCTATACTCAAGGGCCTCTATCCTCTGAAGGAGGCTATACGCAAGGACCTCTATCCTTTGAAGGAGGCTATACTCAAGGGCCTATATCCTCTGAAGGAGGCTATACTCAAGGGCCTATATCCTCTGAAGGAGGCTATACTCAAGGGCCTCTATCCTCTGAAGGAGGCTATACTCAAGGGCCTATATCCTCTGAAGGAGGCTATACTCAAGGGCCTCTATCCTCTGAAGGAGGCTATACGCAAGGACCTCTATCCTCTGAAGGAGGCTATTCTCAAGGACCTCTATCCTCTGAAGGAAGCTATACTCAAGGGCCTCTATCCTCTGAAGGAGGCTATTCTCAAGGGCCTCTATCCTCTGAAGGAAGCTATACTCAAGGGCCTCTATCCTCTGAAAGAAGCTGTGTTCAAAGGATTCTTTCTCTTCAAGGAGGATGAGGGCAAC
>NC_092232.1:7791314-7813814 GCF_036320965.1 Panulirus ornatus
CAGAACGTGATCAAGTAGGCGTACTCACTATTACACACTATGTCAACCAACCACTCACCTTCGAGCGTCATGTCGTAATAGTAATTCGCCGGAGACTATTTTCTAGGACCGTTGTGAACTGCTCTCACAACCCCATCACATTCAAGTTCAAATTGCTTCAAAAGTTTCACGGTAGAGGTCCGCTTCATGTTTCACGCTGTAATTTCGGCCTAATGTAAAGAACAAACATAGTCTAGGTAGAACGCAGCGTTAACAAGTGCACAATACGAAGCCAGACACCACTGTAGGCGAGTCATTACACTCGCGGGTCACACACACACACACACACACACACAAACACACACACTCAGTTCACCAGAACTGACCTCTCCCAGCAACACTAGCTCAAGACCTACCTGAAGGTGCACTGCAGGCGGGGGTGAGGAGCAACGTCCTCACACACGTTCTTTACAATCAAACGACCAGATGGAACTACACATAAGTAGTTACACTCCCGTTGGGCTCTTACATCTCTCCTGACCCCTACGTCTACATTTATGAACGTAGATTACGTTATATTATCTTACTCCATCTTAATACACTGCTGGATCAAGGGGTAAGACACCTCGGAGGTGTGTGTGTTTGTTGGTCTTTCTCTGTATACAGACGTCTGAGTGGAGGAGGAGGAGGGGCGGCGAGATGCTCTGGGAGGAGTTTGTGAACGAAGCAGCTTCATGTGGTTATTCAGATCAAGAGCAATTGGTTCGATAAGTACATATTATTTAGTATGTTAAATGTCCTACTAAATTAGGCATTTAGGATAATGAGTGAAGATGAGTCACTTAACTAAATGCTTAACTTAGGAAACTACCGGTTTATATATATATATATATATATATATATATATATATATATATATATATATATATATGTATCTTTTTTTTCATACTATTCGCCATTTCCCGCGTTTGCGAGGTAGCGTTAAGAACAGAGGACTGGGCCTTAGAGGGAAAATCTTCACCTGGCCCCCTTCTCTGTTCCTTCATTTGGAAAATTAAAAAAAAAAACGAGAGGGGAGGATTTCCAGCCACCCGCTCCCTCCCCTTTTAGTCGCCTTCTACGACACGCAGGGAATGCGTGGGAAGTATTCTTTCTCCCCTATCCCCAGGGATTATATATATATATATATATATATATATATATATATATATATATATATATATATATATGGCAACACAAATAAAAATGTGAAGAAACCCTAAAGTGAGAAAACAACAGGATTGCACCCCCATACATTACAGTACCGGCAATATTATTTCCAGATGAATTAAATCTGCTAAAGTAATTAAGTATAATGAAGTGTCGTCGTGCCTCGTTAGTCGGCACGATGTAGGCCCTCAGCCTCCCGGCTCATTAATGTCTCGAGAAAATGAACCAATTTGAACCCGGGCCAAGGACTATGGCAGTCAAATTATGTCGCACCTCCGAGCAGGGCTGAGTCGTGAGCGCTCTGACTAATAGTTCAGTACGACCAGCTGTCGACCCAGCGTTCGACCCAGTTATCGACCCAGCTGTCGACCTGGGTGGAGGATGGACGACATCCTCCCTAGGGCAGTGATCTGAGGGTTTTATATGTATAACACACACATCAGAAACATATATAAGGCATTATATATATATATATATATATATATATATATATATATATATATATATATATATATATATATATATATATTCCTATGAGTCCGCGGGGAAAATGAAACGCGAAAAGTTCCCAAGTGCACCTTCGTGTAATAATCACATCATCAGGGGAGACACAAGAGAGAAATATAACAGTCAGTTGATATATATATATATATATATATATATATATATATATATATATATATATATATATATATATATATATGTATTCTGAAGCAGAAATTATCCTTGCTTTAGTCTTACTAATAAGTAGAATATGATACTAGAACAATATTTAGCCCTGAACTTCACTGCATGATAGATTTCACTGCAACCGCCAGTGACCAGGATATGACAGTGTAATTACAGTGTTATGTACAGTGTCTATATCGTCTGTTGTATTCGTAGCGTTCGTGCGAAAATCCACTAACGGTAGCGTTACAAAAACGGGTAAATGATAATATTATGTGTATCCGTTTCTCAAGTTTGTGAAGACTGTGTTGTTGGTGTCGTGGCTATATAATTTGCGTGTGTGTGTGTGTGTGTGTGTGTGCTTGTGTGTGTTTGTGTGTGTGTGTGTGTGTCGTCCTCTTTCACGCTACACCACACATCACACGAACGTAATCTTGGCGTTTTTTTTTTTAGGAAGGTTAGAAAATAGAAAACTCCATAACCGACGAAAATCATCGTCATTTAAGTAGATTCCATGTAATTTTTTTTTCTTTTGTTCGTGAATCAGATCCAAGCCCATTTAGACTCCCGGTTCGTTCCAGTAGTGCTGACTCTAGTCTTCGTTGTCTCGTCCTTTATATTCGAAAAATCATTTTCACTCTACTGGTTCCTGAATATTCTAATGAAGTAATTCAGTTTGTTTTTGTGAGAGAATAGAATAAAAAGAAATCTATTTTTTTTCCTGGTAGACAATTAAAGTTTCAGTCGCTCTGAGTGAAGAATGGGGTTTTTATGTTTGGTGTTTCCTAACTCACTCTTTAACTTAAATCAGGCTTGAAACTTTTGTTTCAGAATTAATTATTAATTTGTTAGAAAAAAAAAAAAGATGGAGCTTGTAATTGTTTAATTCATATCCTTTTTCAGCATCGTATGATACGAGATGGAGTGATTACATAGTTAACATTATAGAATTATAAGAAGAGAAATTATATATGTATATATATGTATATATATATATATATATATATATATATATATATATATATATATATATATATATATATATATATATATATATATATATATATATTTATTAGACACAATCATGTTTATATCAGATGAAGATATAGCAACAGCTGCAAGATCTTTCGTTTACACACACACAACACAAATGTATTCATATACATGAATCTACCAACTGGTCATTGACAATACAATGTATCATCTGTTCTCATTCCGCGCGGTACCACAGTTCCCCATGAGAGAGAGAGAGAGAGAGAGAGAGAGAGAGAGAGAGAGAGAGAGAGAGAGAGAGAGAGAGAGGGGGGGGGGGAAATATATATATATATATATATATATTTAGCTTCAGGTTTTTGGCCAGGTACCATGTTATCCTGATGCCGTTTTCGGCGCCCGGGATATTTTCTTGGGAATTTTCCAGGTCGTCTTCCCTACGTACGTACGTACGTACGTAGACCGTAAAGAACCGTTGTCCGTCGCCAAGATATTTCGCTGGACCCAGCCAGCCAGATTGCCAGGCAAGAAAGCAAAAAAAAATATGCGAGTTTTTAAAAAAAAAAAAAAAATTTGAAAAAATCCACCAGGTCAGGAAATTTATTTTTTTTTTTTTTTTTTCTTACCCTAGATGGCCAGGGGGAAATTTTGGGATTTTAAGGCAAGATTTAAGGGGATGATAGGGAAAATTTTGACATCCTAGGATGATGATAGACACTGAGACTGAAGATGCCTACCTTGTAGAGTATTACGAATATCGCTGAATATCAGCTTCTGAAGAGGAAAAAAAGACTACGAATATCGCTGAATATCAGCTTCTGAAGTGGAAAGACGAGGCATTACGAATATCGCTGAATATCAGCTTCTGAAGAGGAAAAAAAAGACTACGAATATCGCTGAATATCAGCTTCTAAAGAGGTAAAAATGACTACGAATATCGCTGAATATCAGCTTCTGAAGAGGAAAGACGAGGCATTACGAATATCGCTGAATATCGGATTCAAAGGCGGGGTAACTACGTACCGGTTCTGAAAGGTATACCTGAGATGGATGGTCAGAAGCCAAGGTATATTTTCCATAGGAAATTATTTCACTGTTGAGGAAAACATTTGAGCGAAAGTTACCATTGCCTGAAATCATCGATTAACGATCCTTTTTGAGCAGTTAAGTGATGAGAGGAGAGTAGCGAATGATCATTAAGACGTATACTGACCCGTGGAATTAGTGCGATGATTAAGAACACGAGTCATTAGATGATATGCAATAGTGATACCAAAGATCATTATTCATAAGGATTAATAACACAAAGGAGGATGATTATGTGCCTATAGTACTTTTTAGCCATTACTCATAAGGATTAATAACACAAAGGTTGATGATTATATGCCTATAGTACTTTTTAGCCATTTCGTAAAGAGAATGGTGATCAATTTGAAAATGACGGAGGATCAATACCTTTTAAATAGAAAACGCCGTATCCTTTAGAAATACCTTTTAGATAGAAAACGCCGTATCCTTTAGAAATACCTTTTAGATAGAAAACGCCGTATCCTTTAGAATATAGTACACAGAAAGAACATGGGATGAATAACAGTGAAGAACACAATAACATCTGATAGTTACGAAGGTTCATAACATGATCAGTGTACACACAACAGGTCACCCATGAGGGCCTAATGATCTCGGCCATGACGTGGATTACCATCTGTGATAAAATGATTCACGAAAATTAAGGTTTATTTTTAAAAAGAAATGGGGGAAAAAAAACCAGGAAGTCTACGTAAGAGTACAGAGTAGGGCTGTCAGACTGGAGTGAGGGGGGGGGGGGGGTTTACAGAGAGTTGCAAAGAGTTACACTGATGCACAGATCAGAGAGAGAGAGAGAGAGAGTACCTACGACGCGATTTAGCCAGAACGTATCGTTGGAACGAGCCGGGGAGAGAGAGAGAGAGAGAGAGAGAGAGAGATTTGCGTCGAGACTGGAACGTGACTTGATGAAGGGTTTCTGTATCTTCAATGTTTACCTATTTTCCCCCTCTCTGGTATGTGGAACTTTAAGTATCAAACAACGGTGGAATGAACCAATACCATCGGATCATTCCACTGGTTAACAACGTATCTAATTGGCTTGAATGTAACACGCATTTACACACCAGCTCCTCATTAGGGTCGGTGAATAGCGCCTGTAATTAGATTTTAAAGATAACCTAATTCTCGAAAAAAAGAAAAAAAAGAAAATGTAAAAGTTATTTCGATCATTTTTTTCGGGGAGAGAGAGAAAGAAAGAAAGAAAAAAGATATCAAAACCGTCTAATTAATATTCCTGATAGTTTTGAATATATGAATAATGGCTTAATGAACCGATGCGAAAGGATCCTATTTTTATACAGATATATATATACATTAGACTCGTTCCAATTAACCAGTAGTAAAATGTTCTTTTTTTTTTTTTCATGGACGTGATTCGTTCGAGTTAGCCGGTTATATCTCTAAGCAGACGACGTATCAAAAGTAATTATCAGTTATCTTAATCAGCTCATACTTTTATGAGTATAACAACCCAGATATTATTTTGAGTTCTCATTTACCTCATCAGACTCGAACCCATACACTTGATTGGGGGGTCTCCTGTATCCTTCAATATTCGAACCCAGGCTTCTGGGTTCTTATGAACCTCTCAAAACACAAAGCCAAAGCATTCGGGTTCCGTATCTCTCAAAACAAGTTGCTGGACGATGGTTTTGTGGCGTTAAGATAGCTGCTGGAGTCACTGAATTCCACGATGTGAAAAATAAAAAATGTCATAAATTTTAGGCTAATTCAGTTGATGGGGAAAGACACGGAAGTCTTGCTACATTAGCGTTTCCTGTTGTCTTCGCTCGTTTCAGCGTTTCCTTATTAAGCTTAGTAATGTTCACTTCTCTCCTGTGGCTCCACACTACCCAGCGCCCTCCCTGCTGCCTCCAAGCCTCCTTCCCTGCTGGCATCGCCCTACCTGCGGGTCTCGCCTTCCATATTGACTTCACGATCTCTGATGGCTCTGCTCTTCCTGTTGGCTTAGCCCTCTCTGCTGGCTTAACGTCCCCTTACCTCCTCTACCATTGATATTGTTTCCCCTGCTGACTTTACCCACCCTGCTGACTTTACCCACCCTGCTGACTTCTCTCCTGCTGACTTTACCCACCCTGCTGACTTCTCTCCTGCTGACTTTACCCACCGTGCTGACTTCTCTCCTGCTGACTTTACCCACCCTGCTGATTTCTCTCCTGCTGACTTTACCCACCCTGCTGACTTCTTTCCTGCTGACTTTACCCACCCTGCTGACTTCTCTCCTGCTGACTTTACTGCTGGCTTAGTCCTACCTGCTGGCTTCACGCCTTCTGTTGGCTTTGTACTCCCTGCTGGCTTCACGGTACCAGTCCTTCCTGCTCGTCTCCTTCAGGAACTGAGCTACGTTGTTCCTTGTATTTACCGTCGTGCTCAAGGGTCGTACCGTCGTGGTCAAGGGTCGTACCGTCGTGCTCAAGGGTCGCACCGTCGTGCTCAAGGGTCGTACCGTCGTGCTCAAGGGTCATACCGTCGTGCTCAAGGGTCATACCGTCGTGCTCAAGGGTCGTACCGTCGTGCTCAAGGGTCATACCGTCGTGCTCAAGGGTCGCACCGTCGTGCTCAAGGGTCGCACCGTCGTGCTCAAGGGTCGTACCCACGTGCTCAAGGGTCGCACCGTCGTGCTCAAGGGTCGTACCGTCGTGCTCACAGACAGAGAATTTCTCCACACGAACCTCACTTGTGTCTTCACCAGAGTATAGTGAAGCCTGTTAGAAGGGGGACTGTGATACATTTCCAGCCCTCGTCATTAGCCTCATAAGGTATATAGATACGTGGATAACGGTGGTACAAGACACTTAAAACAACCATAGCACTTTATTCCAACACAGACGTAGGATTATAGTGTCTCTGGCTGTCTCAAGTGTCTTTTCCCACCCTTGTCCTCTCACCTGGATTCTGAACGATGCACATATATATAGAAATGGAGTCGTAGACACAAGTACATAGAAGCGCTATTTCATATACACCCCTGCTGAAAAAGGAAGAGAGCTTCACGTTTTCTATACGTCTTTAAAAGATACGGCAACAGTGAATAACTTATCTCGCAACCGTTTTTCTTCTTCATCCTTTTTTTCACGTGTGGAAATATGAATAATATTTATCTTGATGCGAAAAATGCGAAGTTAGACGGGAGAGAGAGAGAGAGAGAGAGAGAGAGAGAGAGAGAGAGAGAGAGAGAGAGAGAGAGAGAGAGAGATTAATGGCGTTCTAGCAGTAAAGTGCGGCCTGCCTCCTGGGCCTCCTCCCCCGTCCTGGCCAAGGGTGGGTTGGAGGTCCTGGGCTGGACACAGCAAATTAATGGAACGAGAACTTGTCACAAAGTGTGTGTGTGTGTGTGTGTGTGTGTGTGTGTGTGTGTGTCACTATACCCAAAGACTGGGAGGTGTGTGTGTGTGTGTGTGTGTGTGTGTGTGTGTGTGTGTGTGTGTGTGTCACTATACCCAAAGACTGGGAGGTAAGGGTTTGGGGCTCCTAACTCTTAACTTCCTTCAGCATTCCTCAAGCCCTCGTGGACTAGAACGACTACAAAGGTTGTCCCTCCCCATCCATAGGGGTTTGGACAACTGCCGTCGCTGTGTGGTGTGGAACTTAGCTTCGAATACGTGACCAATTGGTGCTGGCTCTTATCTAAGTCTCTACTTAGCTTAAGAGAAAAAAAAGCTAATTTGAGCTTTGATGGGTCTCTACTTAACTTAAGAAAGAGAAAAAAGCTAACTTGAGCTTTATGGTTGGATGAAAGTATGTCATGTCTAACAGTTGGGTCAGAATTTGCTTAGTTGAAGTGTGTAATACAGTTAGGTTTTCTTGACCCTCAACCACGACTGTTTGAGCCTTGAGCACGACGGTACGACCTTTGAGTACGACGGTACGACCCTTGATCAATTGATCATGGTGTTACGGCCCTTGAATATTACGGTACGACTCTTGAACACGACCATACACTCTTTTAGCTCGACTTTACGACCTCTAGATAGGGCGGTATAACCCTTGATTTACCTTGCAAGGGGTCAAGGAGTCGGGGTCAAAGGTCAAGGTTCATATCATCGTCCTCACGGGGCCGTACCGTCGCGCTCGAGGGTCGGACCTTCATGCTCAAGGGTCGAACTCTCGAGCTCAAGGGCCACACCGTTGCGCTCAAGGGTCGCATCGTCGCGCTTGAGGGTCCTACCATCGCGCTCAAGGGTCGGACCTTCGTGCTCAAGCGTCGAACTCTCGTGCTCAAGGGTCGCATCGTCACGCTCAAGGGTCGTACTGTCGCGCTCAAGGGTCGTATCGCGCTCAAGGGTCGCACCGTCTTGCATAAGAGATCAAATCACTACAAAGCTTAGACGTTTGGCCAGCTGCGTTGCCACCAAAACTCGAGATTCAGTTGCTCCACGCGTGACGCTACTCTGCAGTGCCTCTACACACACCTGGGGAGCAGGTGGATAGTACAGGAGATCCTTGTCGCGACAGCTTCTCACGACTCAACAGTAATCGACTAATAGGTTTTCTGATACACAAAAATGCCGTTCTTCAATTGGCGGTGTAGGGAAGGGAAGGGGAAGGAGAAGACGAGATACAACTGGGGAAGAGCTGGGGAAGGGTTGAACAGGGTTGAGGAAGCACTGGACAGGGGAAGGTGGCAGGGGGTTGGGGATGGACAGGGCTAAAGAAGGGATGAACAGGGTAGGGACAGAGGCAGGGCTAGACAATGCTGGGGACAGGGTTGGATACGGTAAGGGGCAAGAGTAGACTAGATAAAAACACGTCCTACTCTACCCATTCTCTCTTGGACGATTTTCTTTTTTTTTCCAGAATGATTAAAACTCGCAGTCATCAAAATCTGTCAAAAGTTCCTCTTTCTTCCCCCGCGCACGCATTCAGATCCTCCATACCTCGATCCTTTATACCTCCCAGTAAAAGCCTCAGGTTTCAATATTTGTAAGTCATTCCCAGCCATCTGAGAAAACCAAATAAATTCTCTCTATATATATGTATACACACACACACATACACATTTGACGCAAATAGTGAGCGAATAGACCAATTAGAACGAACACGACTCCATTCAGAGAGCGAAAGAATGAAAATCATGATTGCTCAAGTTTTATTCTTTTTCGTTTTCTTCCCCATTTTCTATCCCATTCATCCGCGCATTCTCCCCCGTTCACTGCATTAGACAATGAACGAAGGAGGAGTCTCCACCGTGCATGGCGTTGGATTGCATCTCGTAATGACCGCCTTCCATTAAAATGCCGCGCCATTTCATCCCACACGCTCTCCCATCAACCACCGCGAAATCTTCTCGCTTTCTCTTTTCTTCCTCCGCGAAGAAAAAGGTTCTTGGTGTTCCGTGTCTGGGAGGGTTCGGCCCTCCACACACACACACACACACACACACACACACACACACACACACACACACACACACACACACACACACACACACACACACACACACACACACACACACATGTATGTATTTCACGGGGGCTTCTGCAGCTCTGGGGCTGCGCTTTACAGGGTAGCAGGTCAGTTTGGGCTCCTTTAGAGCGAGAGGGTCCTCAGCGACGTCGTTCTCATCTCCGTCCAGTAACGGTGGTACATCCTCTTCGGAGGTAACATCTTGCTCTCACTGCAGTGGATGCCAGAGTCCAGGAATCCAATTAAGAGTTAAAAAACCAACGGCCAGTGAAGAGTCCAACCCATACTCTAATTGTGTTAAAACCACTGTCTAGTTAATATGTAAAACCATTGCCCTTTTCCGAATCAAAACCATACTATAATGAAGTGATACAACCACTGCCCAATTCAGTGTTATGAACCATTGTCTCGATAAGAATTAAAGTCAGTACACATTTAAGACCTAAAAACCATATCTCAGAATTAAACCTGAGTGGTTTAGTTAATAGTTAAACTCAATGTTCTATTGAGAGCTCAAGAAAGCGGGGGGGACTGTCTTCAAATGCAGAGTTCAGTCATCTTGATTCTGGACTACGACAGGGAAGGTCTCCACGTCCGCCTTGAGGAGCCGGCCCCAATATCCGTGAAGACTCTCGCGTGGCCCCTTTAAGAAGGGGGGAGGAAAGGTCCTGTGTTACCGCTAGTAATGGACAGGACCCTCCTGCGCGGCTGCCCATAAGACCGCTCTATTAGCCACGACCTCCTGCCTGGGGTCACCCGTATTAGCTAAGAAGGGGGGTCTGGCCCGTATTATCTCGGGGGGATGGTCTCTGGCCCGTATTAGCTGGAGGGGGGGGGGACCCCATCTTGCGTGGTTGCTGATATCAGACAGGGCCTCCTGTCTGATCATCCATGTCATCCAGGACCCACTGCCCCTGTCACCCATGTCATCCAGGACCCTTTGCCCTTGTCATCCATGTCATCCAGGACCCACTGCCCTTGTCACCCATATCACCCACACTGGCCCTTGTCATCCATATCATCCACACTGGCCCTTGTCATCCATATCATCCACATTGGCCCTTGTCATCCATATCGTCCACGAGCCACTGCCCTTGTCACCCATATCCTCTACGGCCCACTGCCCTTGTCACCCATATCCTCTACGGCCCACTGCCCTTCTCGCCCATATCATCCAGGTTCTCCATCATAGCCAGCCATATTAGCTAGGATCCCCAGCCATGACGCTTTGCAAGGGTATTTATGGTAGCTGGGAATCCTATTGATGTTGGCTGAGACATTCTGCTTTGTTCCCCAGCGAAGGGAGGCAGTCTTGCGTGGCTGCCTATGGTGACGGGGTGGGGACTCACTCCTGTGTAGCTGGAATACAATGGCTGGGAACTCCTCTTTGAGCCTCCTTGTAGACAAAGACTGGGGGAGACTCTTGCTTGTGGAACTGGGAACTCCTTTGTGGTCATCCGTAAAGACCTGGACTTCCTTTATGGCTTCATAAGCCTGGTAACTCCTTGTGTGACGACCCATAAAGCCTGGTAACTCCTTATGTGACGACCCATAAAGCTTTGTAACTCCTTGTGTGACAACCCATAAAGCTTTGTAACTCCTTGTGAGATCAACTGTGAAGTCTGGTAACTTCTGCGTCCCCCAGAGAAAAAGACAGTAACTCCAGCATGACCCGACACGAAGACTTGGAACTCCTTCGTTACAACACATAAAGACTGGGAACTCCTTTATGACCACCCGTAAAGACTGTTAACTCCTTTGTAAACTAGACATAAAGGTTGGATACTCCTGCATGGCCTCCTCCTCCTCCTCTTCTTCTCCCTCTCCTTCTCCTTCTCCCCCCCCCCCCCTCCTCCTTCTTCCTCCCCATTCGATCTCGTCCCTCTGGGCCAGAAACAGGAAGCAGTACACACGAATCTAAGGACCCATCAGCCTCGCTCTTCTCCCTTGCATCTAGGACTCCCTAACTCTTCCACCTAGCATCCTCCTCCTCATCCTACCTCCTCCTCATCCTACTCATCATCATCATCATCATCTTCCTCTCCTCCTCCTCCTTCTAATCCTCCTCCTCCTCCTCCGGGAGGTGCTCACCGGGGGAAATCAACCGTTCCTCTGGCGTTCTTTTCGTTTTTTTCTACCATTTATTTTGGAGGCCAGAGTAAGACAAGTGATCTACAGCCTAATTCTTCAGCTGGACTGTATGGGGGCAGGGTAAACTACAACAACAAGAGGACCATTCAAACTACGTCACGTGCCCGTGCAAGGTCAAGAAGGAGGAGGAGTGTTAAGACCTCTCCATAATACATTATCGTTGAGAATGACACACACAAGACTTACCTTTCCTCCATCTCCCTTCACGTAATGAAGTCAGACTCCGACGAAAATCGTTACCTCATTGACTCATTTACGTAAGAGACGAAGCTTTTGTAAATGAGACAGCTCTTCTGTAAATGGAAGACCTCAACTCAGAGAATGGGCGGCTCTGTAAATGGAGAAAGGAATTCATCCTCACAGAATGAGTGGAGGTTTTCCTCTATGGGGACCATGTCTCGATTGGAAGAGGGTCCCACTTCGAGTGCAGATCTAGTCATGTCATACAGAGGTACTCTGAAGGGGATATGTATACGATGAGGTGTGGGGAGTGTGAGGCATGTAGAGGAACACAGGGAGAGAGGAAGGAAGGGAGGCAAAGAGGGAAGGAAGTGGACAGGCGACCTGTCCCATGAGACGGAGAAGAGGAGTTTCTGTGACTTGGGGGGAGACGTGATAGTAAGCAGGTCTGTGGTGTTAGCCTTGTGACCATGAATTTCATAATGGAAGGCATACTGGAGGCGAGAACTGTGATATAGGGGCATGAGAGAGAGAGAGAGAGAGAGAGAGAGAGAGAGAGAGAGAGAGAGAGAGAGAGAGAGAGAGAGAGTAAGAACTGAAGACTAAGGAGGCTTATAAACACAGTCTCTCCCGCCAGCAAGCTTCCGCAGATGTTGTTTTCGTCGCCAGTGTTGCCAACCTCGCTCACCTCGGCACCCTTGCCCTCCCTAAAACCGCCGCTGGCGTTGCCAGCCTCCCTCCATCCCTCGAGCACTCTCTCCTTTCCTCCCTCACTCCCTCCCTCACTCCCTCTCCCCCTCCCTCCAGACAGTCATTCCGGTCACAGCTCCACAAGAAACATCGAAGGACTTCCTCTGTACTTATCAGTCCACCATCAAAATGCAAACGGGGAAAGAACACGTAAATAAGCAATATGGAAATACCTATTGTGAAACCTACCCCTAGGAAGTGTGCCTGGGATGGTTTGAGATTACGCTTCATGCTTCAAGGGAGTTAATCCTGTCCCTCTGCTCAACACATCTGGTCCAGCTCCCACCCTCCTCTGCTCAACACATCTGGTCCAGCCACCACCCTCTGCTCAACACATCTGGTACAGCCACCATCCTCTGCTCAACACAACTGGTCCAGCTCCCACCCCTCTGCTCAACACAACTGGTCCAGCCACCACCCTCTGCTCAACACATCTGGTCCAGCTCCCACCCCTCTGCTCAACACATCTGGTCCAGCCACCACACTCTGCTCAACACATCTGTTCCAGCCACCACCCTCTGCTCAACACATCTGGTACAGTCACCACCCTCTGCGCAACACAACTGGTCCAGCTCCCACCCTCTGCTCAACACATCTGGCACAGTTTAGATACAAGCGTCGCTAACTTAATAAAGTCTTCATTTGCTTATTGGCTCAAGGCAATTTCTTTAAAGGCATGATCGACAAAGATTTCCTCCTTGTTATGCTAACTGTTCTTAAAAGTTTGTTGACCCAAAAGTTTTCTTCTTTGAACTTTTCTTTCGTTCCTCCTCAATTCACTTATTGCCTTAAGTTCATTAGGTCTCATTGCCTGTCATTAAGAATGTTAATTAAGTCTTAGGCGTCCAAGGAAGAATAAATGTCTGCCAATGTAAGTATAAACTTATTCTGTGACGTACAGCTGATGAATTTCTAATTGTCTGTAATTATTCGTACGTTCCACATGCAGTCATAGGAAATTAGTATCTGATCCTCACTCAGCCACATTTCAATTGTTTCTAGTATGTAATTCACTCTCTCCTCCACGCAAGATACGTGACTCTGCCTCACACACTTCAGTCATTCACTCCATCTAATCCTCTATAAACTTATTAGTTTCCAATCTCATGTGAACATGAGATTGGAATCTTCTCAAATCTTCTCTTGCAAGATCTTCCACTCAGGCGAAAAAAACAACTGGACCCGTTCGTGTCATGGCAGTTGATAAATGGTTATTGTCTAGTTAGGCTCAACGGTCGGGGTCATTACGGCTATAATTGGTGTCTTGATGACCCCCTCGTGTTAGACCAAGCGAACAAGGTCGTCTGTCTGACGACCCTCGGGGGTCAGGCAGGATCGCTGTTACTTAAGGCAAGTCAAACGTTTACTTTTTCCTCTTCTTATCTTGACCTTGACATCTTATGTACGTCTCCGTAAACAGATGATTGGTCATGGGAGAGGACGCGTGATATCACAGTCGCGTCATGATGAATGTGATGAGGACTTACAGACTCGAGAATTATGAAGGGATGATGGATATTAACATTAGGATCTACGTATACTGATATACGAGGATAGATAAAGTATGTAGAAAGGAAATCTCCCTACGAGATACCTTCTAATGGAGCTCTTGGAAGCGCACAAGAAGTAAGCCGAGGCCACCGAGCAGAACCACAGGTCAAATAAAGTGTGGGGGTGGTGCCCTGTGTGGGGGGTGGTGGTGTGTGTGTGTGTGTGTGTGTGTGTGTGTGTGTGTGTGTGTGTGGTGCTGAGAGTCGGGGGAGAGGGAGGGAGGTCACACCAAAACGATGGTGCTTGCCTCCTGAGACGCCAGACTGGCAGACCTCATGGTATACACGACCACGACCTCCTGTGAACGTCCAGCCTCGCTGTAAGGCTCCCGCTGTTGCTGCCATCCACCGCTTGAGGATAGAACGTATGGCGGAATTAATGATCCAGTCGACGGGGAACTTTAGAAGGCGTCCTCTCTCTCTCTCTCTCTCTCTCTCTCTCTCTCTCTCTCTCTCTCTCTCACACACACATACACACACACACACACACACACACACACACACACACACATATATATATATATATATATATATATATATATATATATATATATATATATATATATGTATATATATATATATATACCATCTTAGACACAGAAACAGAAAATCGACATGATATCCTCTCCTTTGGCTTGTGAATCACACACATTTTATATCTCGCTTTATACATCAAGTATATTTTTCCCTCATCACGTCTGGTCTGGTCTGGTCTGGTCAGGTCTGGTCTGGTCTGGTCTGGTCTGGTCTGGTCTGGTTTTGCCCGTCTTACTCTGGCCTGGTCTAGACTCGATAGGAGACACACACACACAAAAGCAAAATGATGTCGTAAAAAATATATAGATTTAGCGTCACTTTGATCCTCCACGCTGACGAAGGAGGAGGAGGAGGGGGAGGTTAGAAAGGCATCATAATCTTATCATTTTCACGAGAAGTTGTGGGAGAAATTGTATCCCATTGTGTGGGAAATCGTGGCCACGATAGCAACAATTTGTGAAACATGGGGAGGCGGGAGGAATGTTGAAAACATGTAGAACATGGGAAGTGGGTTTTATGACAATAACGACGAGTTTTTTTTCATAACATAGGAATGACTTCCGGAACATAGGAGTGACTTGTGTAATGCGGTAATGGCTTTTATAACATAGGAGGGACTTGCTTAGCATAGGAGTGACTTGACTAACATGGTAATGACTCTTACAATATAGGAGGGACTTAGGTAACATAGAAGTGACTTGAGTAACATAGGAGTGACTTACGTAACATGATAAAGACTTTTACAACATAGGAGGGACTCGGGTAACATAGGCGTGACTTGAGTAACATAGGAGTGACTTACGTATCATGATAAAGACTTTTGCAACATAGGAGAGACTTGGGTGACATAGAAGTGACTTGAGTAACATAGGAGTGACTTACGTATCATGATAAAGACTTTTGCAACATAGGAGAGACTTGGGTGACATAGAAGTGACTTGAGTAACATAGGAGTGACTTACGTAACATGATAAAGACTTTTACAACACAGGAGGGACTTGGGTAACATGGAAGTGACTTGAGTAACATAGGAGTGACTTACGTAACATGATAATGACTTTTGCAACATAGGAGGGACTTGGGTAACAGTGGAGTGACTTGAGTAACATAGGAGTGACCTACGTAACATGATAAAGACTTTTGCAACATAGGAGAGACTTGGGTAACATAGGCGTGACTTGAGTAACATAGGAGTGACTTACGTAACATGACAAAGACTTTTGCAACATAGGAGGAAAACGGGTAACATAGGCGTGACTTGTGCAACATAGGAGGTTGATCTGTCCCAGGACGCCATTTCTCTGTGCACCTCCTCACTCTGCTCCTCTCTATTCCGAGATATTCCACTTATGTCCCTTCCCATCTGCTCCCCTACCTCATCCCATTTCCCCCCCCTCTCTCCGTTCCCATGGGTCCTTCCCATCTTCTCCCCTTCCTTCCCACCTCCTCCTTGCACCAGGGTACAATGGGACACAGGAGGTTCTCAGAGGAGAGGAGGAGGAGGAGGAGGAAGAGGAGGAGGTGGTGTGTGTGTGTGTGGGGTTGGTGGTGAGTAGGGCCAGGATCTGTTGGCCCCTCTGTTGACTCTTATTAACGACACTCCAAAGCCTCGAGTTGCTGGTGTTATTTGATTTACTGCTCTCTCTCTCTCTCTCTCTCTCTCTCTCTCTCTCTCTCTCTCTCTCTCTCTCTCTCTCTCTCTCTCTCTATCTATCTATCTATCTCTCTATATCTCTCTCTCTCTCTCTCTCTCTCTCTCTCTTGTCTCTCTATCTCTCTATGTATCTATCTATCTGTCTATCTATCTCGAGCTATGTCTGGCTCTTGTAGGAATCCATGAGCAGTCAAACGAGGTTTAGCCTGACCTAATCTGTTTTCCAGTATGTTTGTTTATGATACTTAAGTTACCACCTTGGTAACACTGGCGATTATCGCTTGCTACCTGGCCGTCTAGATGGCTTGACTGGCTGGCTTTGGCTGACCTGGCTGACCTGGCTGACCTGGCTGGTTGGTGTCTGGCTGGCTTTAGCTGGCTTGGTTAGCTGGATGGCGTCTTTCCACGCCACCAGGCTTTTCCCTAATCACTTGCAACGACAACATTGTTGGCTAGCAACACCACCAGAGGCCTGGAGTGATTTATCTCCAACTCACAAACGAGGCAGCAACTGCTGGAGACACGTACAATCTGTCGTAACCAGTTTAGGTGTAAATCCTACATAACAGGGTAATATAGATCCTCTTTGATGATGACTTAACTCCTTGAAGCCAGAGAGAGAGAGATGTCACTTGAAGCCAGAGAGAGAGAGAGAGATGTCACATCCCCTTTAGGACGAGTGTACAACAGTAACACAGAAGTAAATGATAAGCACATGATAACTGATAAGAGATACTACAGCAAGACCCTTGTGAGATTTAAGAGACAAGACTAGACCAGAGAAGAGATAGTAAGGACGCCCAGTCTCTCTACCCACAATACTCAAAACTTGGTCTCACAAACCTACCTTATAGAACTCCCGTTGAATTTCAGTGGGATACGTGGAGCTCTCAGAGAGATTCAGTGGGATGGGTGTTGGTGAATGGCGTTCCAGACCCTCTTGAAGAGTTTATCACTACTGTGGGCGGAAAGATATCGTCTGCTACCATGTTTGTCGATGACCCACACTGTTGTAGGAGAGATCTCACCTCTCTGACCCAGAGAAGCTGACCACCACACACACACACACACACACACACACACACACACACACACACACACACACACACACACCTGCTGTATGGGTGACCTTCATATAACGAACGTAATCAGACCTATAAGCAAAAACGGAACTCAGGTGACAAAGTCATATACATCACTGTAGCTGACGTGGACGAAATCCCTTTTCCGGCACCGTTATCCAACCGTCTTAATAGGTTCTTACCCAAGAGAATGATTCCGATCCCGTACCTCTCTCTCTCTCTCTCTCTCTCTCTCTCTCTCTCTCTCTCTCTCTCTCTCTCTCTCTCTCTCTCTCTCTCTCTCGGTGAGGTTTATGGGTTGGCTTGTTTCAAGATAATGGGTAAAGGAAGAAGAGACCCAGCTATGATTGGGGTTCGCTGAGCGGTCTGCGTAGAAAGACGGGCGCGGGCGGCGCGGGCGGCCTGGGCTCGCTGAGGACGGGCCTTCGACCCATCTCAACTACCTCTTAAAAAAGATTTCAGGGATGTGTACTGTACTGCATGGCCCTGATCGGCGGCAGGTGTGAGGGAGTACGTGGCCCGTTCATCACAAGGGGGTGGGAGAAGAGATAGATAGATAGATAGATAGAGAGAGAGAGAGAGAGAGAGAGAGAGAGAGAGAGAGAGAGAGAGAGAGAGAGAGAGAGGCGGGGAGGTGGGGAAAACTCCCTTGCCATTTAATTCGGGGCTTCAGGTTTCCCCTGGAAGGGTCGTGGGGATACAGGATGGAGGAGGGTGGTGTCGTGTGCTTGTCTCCCAAGGGAGCTTCGCCAGACTTATTTACGTCTTTCCCGTCTAGTGTATAGGGAAGGCTCTCCTTCTTGTGTGCGGGAAAGACTGTCTCTTCTGTGCGGGAAAGATTCTTTCTTGTGTGTGTTGGGGAGATTTTGTTTACAGTGTACGGGAAAGATTCTGTTTCTAATGTGTGGGAAAGATAATGGTGTTTGTTTTTAGTGTGTGTGTGTGTGTGTGTGTGTGTGTGTGTGTTTGTGTGGGAAAGATTCCTTGCCTTTTGTGTGGGAAAGTTTCTGTTTCTCATGTATGGGAAAGATTCTGTCCCATGTTTATGGGAAATATTCTGTGTATCCTGTGTGCCGGGAAGACTGTTTCTTGTTTATGGGAAAGGCATCATTTCCTTTCCCTGCAACTTTCCCATAAGGGAAAAGTAGTTATAACTGCTCTCTGATACATATAAAAGAGACACGGAGCTATTGGCCATGTACGTGAGAGAGACTCTTCTGTTTATTCTTTATTCGTAAACGATAAAAAATAATGTGTCATAGTATATTCATCTGCACACATCTCTCTCCCACATGATATAATGGTTATGACTATGGGTTTAACTTGACTTCTTCATTTGCCCTGGTTGTCAACACACTGGCAGTACGTCGCACCTCATATACCACATCGATCCAATTCATTCTTTTCGTCTTTCTCGTTGTTCTAGACCCACTACCCTTAAAGCCTCTTTCATTCCATTTTCTCGTTCTCCTCTTTCCTGCCTCTCCCTTCACGTTTGACACGTCGATAATCCTCTTACTCAGTCACTGTAGGAGAAATTAGTCTATAAAGAGTAAAGGAATTTCAATTTAAAGGTGTTTTAATTTCTCGAAGAAGAAATTATCATTTTTTCCCCTACTAATACATCGTCACAGTTATATGGTAAATGACACACGGAGTTCCTTCAGTATATTGTATTTATATATTGTATTCAATACGACACATAAACTCATGCAAAACGCTCATAGATGCCATTTTTTTTTTCGATAACATTGAAAAAAAAATTGAAATTTTTTGTCTTAATTAGAATCATTTGTAAATGAAAATTCATTTCCTTTCAGAGCGAGCGAGCAGTGTGGGGAACCACGAGCAAGAGAGGCTTTTACCAGACTTTGTGGTCGTCTGGTTGAATACAAGCCTTCATGTTTGGGTAAGATTGCACGACAACTTCTCGGTGAAGGAGAAAAACATTATAGTACACGTTGAATGAAGTTCCCGTTTTCTCCGACAGTGAATGAATGTGTAACTTTGTCATTCATGGGGGAGACCATTTGTGCCAAATATTGAGTCTTAATAGTGTGTGTGTGTGTGTGGAGAGAGAGAGAGAGAGAGAGAGAGAGAGAGAGAGAGAGAGAGAGAGAGAGAGAGAGAGAGAGAGAGAGAGAGAGAGAGGAATGAGCATGAATATTTCAAAAGAGTTCAGCTGTATGAGTGAGGTTGTATATGTGTCATTCCATGTTCAAACCACGCCGGTTGCATTTCTGAAAAAAAATCAGGCCCGTGACCTTGAACTCTTGCCTGAATATGCCCACTGACTGAAATGTGGTGTACGTCATAGGATTTCATAATGTTTCAGGGGAATGAATCCTGTAAAAAAAAAAAAAAAATACGTTACTTAGGGGATACTAATGTTCTATAGACATAATGATCAGGGGGGGAATAGAAAACATGGGGCGTTTATCTGCTGGAGGAGGGAAGGTCGTGAAATGATTTAGATTGTGTAATGAAGTCATCATATTGTGGCTGTTGAGGGAGTGTTGAGGAGTTAGCGAAAAAAGGGGTTAAAGAAAGTCAGCGTGAGGACGGGTCAGGGCTGGTCAGCGTGAGAGGTCACTGTAGGTCACTGTGAAATGTCAGGGCTGGTCTGCAAGTGGGAGGGGAAGGCCAAGCGTGCTCACGTGAGAGTTCAGAGGTAGGTCAGCGTGAGGGGGGTCAGAACGAGACGGTTTCAGGGTTCAGAGCAGGTCAGCGCGAAGGTCAGGTCAGTGGTTGAGTGTATGGAGCAGGTGATGGGAGAGACACCAGCTCACAAGGCTATTAAGGACTGGTTCTATGCTCAACTACATCTTCAAAAGTAACATTCGGAACACACACAAAAAAAAATGGATATTCTATTCAAATATACTTTTCATGTAATAAGTAACTCACTACTGTGTTTGTAAGTTACTTACATATACTCTCCTGTGGATAGTTTTTCCACTAAACTTATAACAAAATGTGTAGACTGCGATTACATTTGAACACCGACAAAATGTATACACCGAGGTTACTTACATTTATGCATCGACAAAATCATTTTTCCTTGATAAATTCGACGTCAGGAAGGAGAGGGTTGCAGACAGAGAACTAATGAAAGGGGTGAGAGAGAGAGAGAGAGAGAGAGAGAGAGAGAGAGAGAGAGAGAGAGAGAGCGAGCGAGAGAGAGAGAGGGATAGAGAGAAAGAGGGGGAACAATATGAGGAGAGGAAATGGACTGAATAAAGGGGAGTAATTGATAAAGGGGGAGGTAGGGCCAGCTGCTGAATGTAAAAAAAGAGAGAAAATGTAATATAAAGTAGGTCAGGTTATGGAAATACAGGAGAACACATGATAACACAACGTTATCTGCTGGAAGGTTGTTGTGGTGTTTATCTTTTTTTCTTTATCTCAGTGTTAGCAGATGTAAGATAATTCTCACTTATCAGGGGATTACATAAAGCCATCCAACTTGTCACAGACGAAAAGCCACTGTAGTTCCCTGCCAAGTGTGACGCTACAGTCCAGCCTGTATCACCCTGTAACTCCAACACAAGTGTTCCTGACTGTTAAGATCCTGTGATACGTATATCATGCTGAGCGTCGTGAGGGAGAGAGAGAGAGAGAGAGAGAGAGAGAGAGAGAGAGAGAGAGAGAGAGAGAGAGAGAGAGAGAGAGAGAGAAGTATTTCCTGCTTCTCTCTCTCTCTCTCTCTCTCTCTCTCTCTCTCTCTCTCTCTCTCTCTCTCTCAACCAATGTGCTCTATTGGGTGTTCCTATTGCCACAAACAACCCTGTAAGGTCCTTGTGGCCTGTAACTATTTATGTACCACGCCTTTGTATTCCTGTGTAATCTTCTGTATCCATCGACATCCTTTGTGCCTTGTGAGTTCGCGGTAGATTCGCATTGAGCCTGTATAGCGTTTCTCTTCTCTCCACTCATTCCACCTGCCTCCATCCATTCAGTCCACCTGCCTCCATCCATTCAGTCCACCTGCCTCCATCCATTCAGTCCACCTGCCTCCATCCACTCATTCCACCTGCCTCCATCCATTCATTCCACCTGCCTCCATCCACTCGTTCCACCTACCTCCATCCAGTCATTCCATCTGTCTCCATCCATTCATTCCACATGCCTCCATCCATTCGTTCCACCTGCCTCCATCCACTCACTCCACCTGCCTCCATCCACTCATTCCGCTTGCCTCCATCCATTCATTCCACCTGCCTCCATCCATTCATTCCACCTGCCTCCATCCATTCATTCCACCTGCCTCCATCCATTCATTCCACCTGCCTCCATCCACTCATTCCACCTGCCTCCATCCACTCATTCCACCTGCCTCCATCCACTCATTCAATCTGCCTCCATCCACTCATTCCACCTGCCTCCATCCACTCATTCCACCTACCTCCATCCACTCATTCCACCTGCCTCCATCCACTCATTCCACCTGCCTCCATCCATTCATTCCACATACACTAAGGTCCACTGTTGTGCTTCGTCGTCACTCCATCCTACCGAAATAGCTTGAGACCAGTGCCTCTCGTCTCCTAGACTCCCTCCTCCTCCACCATCCACCAGCCTCCCGTACCACCTGTGGGCCTACGAGGGAAACATCGAAATACATTACGCCAAATTCATGGACTTTCCTCAAGAATGGTGGGGAGGGACACGCCTGAGGAGGAGGAAGGGGGGGTAAAGACAGAGATCTGCTAGGGACTGTGTTTTATGTGGAGGAAATGAAGCGAATGGGAAAAGGGATCGGGACAAGACTTCACCATTCTGGAACTTGATAAGACAAATTAGAGGTTTTAAGGATTGCAGTCCATGTTCAGACACAGAAATAGAACGTAGTCATACCTTTGTATCTGTGGAATTTTAGTGTCACTCGTTCAAGTAAGTTAGTGAGCTTTAAAGGCATGTGGAAAGTCTCATAGAATTGTACTGTTATACGTGTCCCAGATGTCCTCGGCAGCATAGTACGTGCACTCAGGTGTCCTTGGCAGCATAGTACGTGCACTCAGGTGTCCTTGGCAGAATAGTACGTGCACTCAGGTGTCCTTGGCAGTATAGTACGTGCACTCAGGTGTCCTTAGCAGTATAGTACGTGCACTCAGGTGTCCTTGGCAGCATAGTACGTGCACTCAGGTGTCCTTGGCAGCATAGTACGTGCACTCAGGTGTCCTTGGCAGCATAGTACGTGCACTCAGGTGTCCCCTGACAGCTCTGCTGA
>NC_092232.1:7818814-7866314 GCF_036320965.1 Panulirus ornatus
GTTTCCTGTGATCTTATATTTCTACGAAAACGCTTAACTTTCATGACCAAGACATTTGAGGTAATTCACGTCTAAAACTTCAGCAGATCAGCACATAATGTCCCGGACGCCAAAGATCTAAAGGGAAAAATGTTACAGGAAAAGAAAATGGAAATACTGTGGAAATAGAAAGCAGGCACTGAAAACGAGGATATATGGGGAACAGTGTGACATAGACAGGAAGTGCTGGAGGTCGGCGCTGCTGTGTGTATGTATATGTGTCCCTGGATGCGGATGGTAGATGGATATATCACGGTGGATGTTTCCCGGTGAGGGCGTGGGCTGTGGGGTAGTAGGACGTGGCGGACGTCCCAGAGGAGCAGAGAGAGAGAGAGAGAGAGAGAGAGAGAGAGAGAGAGAGAGAGAGGAAGGTACAAAGAGAGAGAGAGAGAGAGAGAGAGAGAGAGAGAGAGAGAGAGAGAGAGAGAGAGAGAGAGGCTCACTGACTATGCAGATGAGGTGAACGTGCGAGTGTACAGACGGGTATTGGGCCACTGAGGGACGTAGATACAGTCAACCTGTCTCCCTGCTTGACTGTAGAAGCTCGTGGGGGGAAACGGAGATGGTCACTAGACAGTCTTTTCCCTCAGTCTGTTTCCAGACGCTCCACACCTTCCACTAACCTCAGAGTGAAGCTAATGTCCCAAGTCAGAGTCTCTCTCTCCTGCTCCTCCTCCTTCAGTGCACTTCAGTCTTCATGGCTGTGCCCAGAGGTGTTCACCACCAGCACCAGCACCACACACACACACACACACACACACACACACACACACACACACACACACCTCAGGGCTTCGAGAGCCCGTCTTCCGAACCTCGATGCAGCTGTGTCTTGAGTCCTTCTCACACCAAGGAACCCCGACAACACTGTGTTCCAAGGAGTCCTAACCACCTCCATCCAGGAGTGCTTACTCCCTATCCCTCTATCCAGGAGTCCTCACAACTGTTCCTCTATCCAGTAGTGCTCACCACCAGTTCCTCTATCCAGGAGTCCTCACAACTGTTCCTCTATCCAGTAGTGCTCACCACCAGTTCCTCTATCCAGGAGTCCTCACAACTGTTCCTCTATCCAGTAGTGCTCACCACCAGTTCCTCTATCTTCATCACCAGTAAACACTATCCTGGTGAACACCACACTAGCCCCTTATTTTCTCTCACTCCTTACCAGCTAATCATATCCTATGTCAACTTTTCATTCCATTATCTTATTCTTATCCATCCCTCTTCTCTTCTCGCTC
Organism: Panulirus ornatus; assembly: GCF_036320965.1. NCBI lineage: Eukaryota > Metazoa > Arthropoda > Malacostraca > Decapoda > Palinuridae > Panulirus > Panulirus ornatus. The sequence goes on from NC_092232.1 coordinate 7,820,092, forward strand.
ACGAATGTGATCATTCTCTCTCTCTCTCTCTCTCTCTCTCTCTCTCTCTCTCTCTCTCTCTCTCTCTCTCTCTCTCTCTCTCTCTCCCCGGGAAAGCCTCTAATGAACCCTGACGCAGTTTCGTAGAGTTTGGAAGTTTCCCATGAGCAAGAGAGATTTAATTTCTCGTTTTGATGATGATGTTCTTGATTTGATATTTCTTCCTTAAAGAACAGTGATTTTATGTCCGCCAAACTGCAGCTGACAGGAAACTATTCACGTAACGTGTTGTTTGGAGAGAGAGAGAGAGAGAGAGAGAGAGAGAGAGTTCATGGGAGTGTGGATGGGAAAGAGACAGTGGATGCGCCTGTTCGCTCAGGTCTCATTTATCCGTTTTAAACTTCACCTGTTTTTTTTTTTTTTTACATCTGAGTGAATGAGGTAAAGATAAAATAGTGCCAAAGCCTCTCTACCTCATCTTCTACAACAGCTAGCAGGGGGAAAAAAAAGGAAATTGAAGAAATACCAATGTACCTTTTCAAGCAGGCCTGCAGGGAATTTAAAAAGGAAAGAACGAAAGGGGATATAATCGAAGTCTTGGCTCCCTATCCCACCCTCCGCTGCAGTATAACATATTCACAGAATCTAGAATAAAGGAAAAAAAATCACTGCATAGTATATATAGATATATATATATATATATATATATATATATATATATATATATATATATATTTGTTTCCTTATGTGTATTCATTAGATATTTGAGCCGATGAAAAATGTGAGGGTAATTTATTCCAGCGTTTAAGGCAGAATAATTTTCTTTGCCACGTCAGCGTTCTGTTCTGTGCCACTTGTCCTGGTCACTGTCTATCTTAATTTATTCCAGCGTTTAAGGCAGAATCATTTTCTTTGCCACGTCAGCGTTCTGTTCTGTGCCACTTGTCCTGGTCACTGTCTATCTTGTCTTGTCTTTCAGTGGTAACTGTCTATATTGTCTTTCAGTGGTAACTGTCTATCGTGTCTTGTCTTTCAGTGGTAACTGTCTATCTTGTCTTGTCTTTCAGTGGTAACTGTCTATCTTGTCTTGTCTTTCAGTGATAACTGTCTATCTTGTCTTGTCTTTCAGTGGTAACTGTCTATCTTGTCTTTCATGGGTAACTGTCTATCTTGTCTTGTCTTTCAGTGGTAACTGTTTGTCTTTCAGTGATAACTGTCTATCTTGTCTTGTCTTTCAGTGGTAACTGTCTATCTTGTCTTGTCTTTCAGTGGTAACTGTCTATCTTGTCTTGTCTTTCAGTGGTAACTGTCTATCTTGTCTTGTCTTTCAGTGGTAACTGTCTATCTTGTCTTTCAGTGGTAACTGTCTATCTTGTCTTGTCTTTCAGTGGTAACTGTCTATCGTGTCTTGTCTTTCAGTGGTAACTGTCTATCTTGTCTTGTCTTTCAGTGGTAACTGTCTATCGTGTCTTGTCTTTCAGTGGTAACTGTCTATCTTGTCTTGTCTTTCAGTGGTAACTGTCTATCTTGTCTTGTCTTTCAGAGAAGTGGATCGTTATTTTTGTTGTCGAATTCATTCATGAAATGTTCGAGAACTTGTGTTACGACATCGCGAAGTTTACGCTCCTTAAGATACGAGAAATCTATTATTCTTATCCTCTTTCCATTCGTCATATTTCACAGGATGATGCAATCTATTTCGTTGCCTGTCTTTATGATGGTTGCATTTTTACATCATCACTCATGCAGTTTGGATTGTATATTCAAGACGTGGTCTTCCTTGAGCGTTCGAGAAGATCGTGGCCTTCCTTGAGCGTTCGAGAAGATCGTGGTCTTCCTTGAGTGTTCGAGAAGACGTGGTCTTCCTTGAGCGTTCGAGAAGATCGTGGTCTTCCTTGAGCGTTCGAGAAGACGTGGTCTTCCTTGAGCGTTCGAGAAGATCGTGGTCTTCCTTGAGCGTTCGAGAAGATCGTGGTCTTCCTTGAGCGTTGTGGAAGACGTGGTCTTCCTTGAGCGTCAAGAAGACGTGGTCTTTCTTGAGCGTTCGAGAAGACGTGGTCTTCCTTGAGCGTTTGAGAAGACGTGGTCTTCCTTGAGCGTTCGAGAAGATCGTGGTCTTCCTTGAGCGTTCGAGAAGACGTGGTCTTCCTTGAGCGTTCGAGAAGACGTGGTCTTCCTTGAGCGTTCGAGAAGATCGTGGTCTTCCTTGAGCGTTCGAGAAGACGTGGTCTTCCTTGATCGTTCGAGAAGATCGTGGTCTTCTTGAGCGTTCGAGAAGACGTGGTCTTCCATGAGCGTTCGAGAAGACGTGGTCTTCCTTGAGCGTTCGAGAAGACGTGGTCTTCCTTGAGCGTTCGAGAGGACGTGGTCTTCCTTGAGCGTTCGAGAAAATCGTGGTCTTCCTTGAGCGTTCGAGATCGTGGTCTTCCTTGAGCGTTCGAGAAGACGTGGTCGTCCTTGAGTGTTCGAGAAGACGTGGTCTTCCTTGAGCGTTCAAGAAGACGTGGTCTTCCTTGAGCATTCGAGAAGACGTGGTCTTCCTTGAGCGCTCGAGAAGACGTGGTCTTCCTTGAGCGTTCGAGAAGACGTGGTCTTCCTTGAGCGTTCGAGAAGATCGTGGTCTTCTTTGAGCGTTCGAGAAGACGTGGTCTTCCTTGAGTGTTCGAGAAGATCATGGTCTTCCTTGAGCGTTCGAGAAGACGTGGTCTTCCTTGAGCGTTCGAGAAGATTGTGGTCTTCCTTGAGCGTTCGAGAAGACGTGGTCTTTCTTGAACGTTCGAGAAGACGTGGTCTTCCTTGAGCGTTCGAAAAGACGTGGTCTTTCTTGAGCGTTCGAGAAGACGTGGTCTTCCTTGAGCGTTTCGAGGAGACGTGGTCTTTCTTGAGCGTTCGAGAAGATCGTGCTCTTCCTTGAGCGTTCGAGAAGACGTGGTCTTTCTTGAGCGTTCGAGAAAACGTGGTCTTTCTTGAGCGTTCGAGAAGACGTGGTCTTCCTTGAGCGTTCGAGAAGACGTGGTCTTCCTTGAGCTTTCGAAAAGACGTGTCTTCCTTGAGCGTTCGAGAAGACGTGGTCTTCCTTGAGCGTTCGAGAAGACGTGGTCTTCCTTGAGCGTTCGAGAAGACGTGGTCTTCCTTGAGCGTTCGAGAGAGACAGAAATGTCTCCGGAAGTTTGTTTACATGATGCTCCTTGGTGCTATGAAACCCAGCCTTTGGGTTTCCTTTTCCTTTTCTTTTTCTCGTTTGATGTAGACGCTACATTAAATACTTCAGAGTGCAATAGAATATTCTTTGTACTTTTTTTTTTTACTTTCATAAGCAAAGTTGAGTGTGAGGTTACGTTACTTTAAATCTGGTTTGACTATTGTAACTTGAGCTTTCACACTTGTCATTTGCGTCACACATGACAGCTAGAGACTGAGTGTGAGCAAATGTGTATTTTATGTCTGTTTTCCTGGCGCTACCTCGCTGTCGCAGGGGGTGGCGATGCTATTTCCTGTGGGGCAGGGCGGCGGCGGAAATGAACGAAAGGCAAGCGAGTATGAATATGTACATGCGTATACATGTATATGTCTGTGTATGTGTATGTATATGTACGTGTGTGGGCGTGTATGTACATATGTGTGTATATGAGTGGATGGATCTTTCTTCCTCTGTTTCCTGGCGCTACCACGCTGATGCGTGAAACGGCGAGCAAGTATGATATATATATATATATATATATATATATATATATATATATATATATATATATATATATATATATATATATATATATATATATAAACAAATCCTTGATATTCTATATAAAACTAAGATAGTTACTCATCAAATACGTTTTCTGTGATGCTTCACTATTAGTGTTCCCATTTATATCCACGTCTCCCTTACAAATTACTAGCTACGCCGTAAGGTGGCACCACGGACGGAATTTTACATCTCTTCAAACATACTGGCGACCCGGAGGAGTTACGCCTCCCAATTACTCCATCCTTCGTCCAGGATGACGTCTGATCAGTCCACCCAGACCACTGGCACTTCTTGGATGTAGCCAGTGAGTCTGTGTTTTAATTAGTTACTTTTCCACCCGTAATGCGGCAGTGTTACCCGAGTGTTATATTGTGTTAACTCCTTGCATATTGGTGAACATTAAGAACACAGGTTGAGAATCCTGGAGCGTTTCCATAACGCGTCAAGACGTTCAGAAAAAATGTAAACATTGAGGTGGTGCGATGACGCGAGGATCACAGGGAGACAGCGGATGGAGGCCTCGGATTTAAATCGCCTTCCATCCGGGCAGAGAAGTCGTACTGAGGAGGATAGATCGCCTTGACGGGGTAAGCGATATTTGATTGTAATATCACCTTGATGGGGTAAGCGATATTGTATTGTAAAAGGGCCTTGACGGGGGGGTAAAGGGATATTTCATTGCCATCGTAGTAGACATGTCTGACTCTAGCGGTGAAGCGGTGAACTAGGCCGCGAGGCGCAGGACGCAAGTAAGTGTTGTTGTTGTTGTTGTTGTTTCCTCGTAATTTAGCGTTATACCTCTATTTATTTATCGTTGTATATTTATTTATTTCGTTATTTATGGTTGTACCTTTATGTTTTGACTTTGATAAGATTTATAGACGATATAACCGAGGGATTATATTTATAGATTTTGTAGTTATTCAACATACGAATACTAAACGAATATTTTTCTCGCATATGAATACTAATTGAATATTCTTTATCGCGTGATTCCTAATAGAAATACCAAATATTTCATGAATGTTATTAATTAGATATTGTAGGTAGACTATTCAGGTTCGTTGTGGTTAAATAAATAAAAGCAAAATATTATTCGATCGTATCTGATCATAAGATGTGGTGTTCACAACGACCCCAGGATCTGTCTCGCTATTTAATTCTGTTCACGGATTTTCCCGAATATTTGAGTGTCGGTTTAATAATTTCAACCTCCAGAGTCCAGAACTTTACGTATATCTACGTTAATTTCGAACTCGCAGTCGTCCGAAACCACTTCGCTAATTTGTTGATTAATGTCTGTTTGAATCGTTTCACAGTCGTTTCATAGGGCGCTCCGTTAATGACGCAAGTCAGTGCATCACTTGCGCTTAATGACTATAACAACTAGAACGCTTAATGTGATTACAATCTTAACTACTAGGTCGCTTAATGATTGTAACCGTAAGAACCAGAAAAAATTAATGCTTGTGACCTTAACAACCAAAAACTTAATGATTATAACCTTAATAATCAAAAGTTAATGATTACAACCTTAACCAGAACTCTTGATGATTATGACCTTAACAACTAGAACACTTAATGATTATGACCTGAACAACTAGAACACTTAATGATTTTAATCTTAACAACCAGAGCACATAATGATTATAACCTTAACAACCAGAGCACATAGTGATTATAACCTTAACAACCAGAGCACATAATGATTATAACCTTAACAACCAGAGTACATATTGATTATAACCTTAACAACCAGAGCACATAATTATAACCTTAACAACCAGAGTGCATAATAATTATAACCTTAACAACCAGAGTACATAATAATTATAACCTTAACAACCAGAGTACATATTGATTATAACCTTAACAACCAGAGCACATAGTGATTATAACCTTAACAACCAGAGCACATAATGATTATAACCTTAACAACCAGAGTGCATAATAATTATAACCTTAACAACCAGAGTACATAATAATTATAACCTTAACAACCAGAGTACATAATAATTATAACCTTAACAACCAGAGCACATAGTGATTATAACCTTAACAACCAGAGCACATAATAATTATAACCTTAACAACCAGAGCACATAGTGATTATAACCTTAACAACCAGAGCACATAATGATTATAACCTTAACAACCAGAGTACATAATAATTATAACCTTAACAACCAGAGTACATATTGATTATAACCTTAACAACCAGAGCACATAGTGATTATAACCTTAACAACCAGAGCACATAATGATTATAACCTTAACAACCAGAGTGCATAATAATTATAACCTTAACAACCAGAGTACATAATAATTATAACCTTAACAACCAGAGTACATAATAATTATAACCTTAACAACCAGAGTACATAATAATTATAACCTTAACAACCAGAGCACATAATGATTATAACCTTAACAACCAGAGTACATAATAATTATAACCTTAACCAGAGTACATAATAATTATAACCTTAACAACCAGAGTACATAATAATTATAACCTTAACAACCAGAGCACTTAATGATCATAACCTTAACAACCAGAGCACTTAATGATCATAACCTTAACAACCAGAGCATATAATGATCATAACCTTAACAACCAGAACACTTAATGATCATAACCTTAACAACCAGAGCATATAATGATCATAACCTTAACAACCAGAACACTTAATGATCATAACCTTAACAACCAGAACACTTAATGATCATAACCTTAACAACCAGAGCATATAATGATCATAACCTTAACAACCAGAGCATATAATGATCATAACCTTAACAACCAGAGCACTTAATGATCATAACCTTAACAACCAGAGCATATAATGATCATAACCTTAACAACCAGAACACTTAATGATCATAACCTTAACAACCAGAGCATATAATGATCATAACCTTAACAACCAGAACACTTAATGATCATAACCTTAACAACCAGAACACTTAATGATCATAACCTTAACAACCAGAGCATATAATGATCATAACCTTAACAACCAGAGCACTTAATGATCATAACCTTAACAACCAGAGCATATAATGATCATAACCTTAACAACCAGAGCAAACCAGAGCATATAATGATCATAACCTTAACAACCAGAACACTTAATGATCATTACCTTAACAACCAGAACACTTAATGATCATTACCTTAACAACCAGAACACTTAATGACTATAACAGTCACTAGAACACCTCAGCAAATGAGATATAATTTTTTTTTCTAGAATATGAGACCCACTGGGAAACTAGGCTGTTCATTAACATAACACCTCTTTAAATATATTTCGCTTAGGGAAAGTAATTGCTGACAGTTACTGTTTTATCTTTTACAGTTTATGCTATACAGATGTTACGAAATTTGTTATACGCAAGCGACACACACACACACACACACACACACACATATATATAATATATATATATATATATATATATATATATATATATATATATATATATATATTTATATATATATATATATATATATATATATATATATATATATATATATATATATATATATATATATATATATATAATTTTGAAAGGTTCTGGCTAGGAACACTCATCCTCTGGGTTAGGTTAGGTTAGGTTAGGTTAGGTTGTTAAGTTGGTTAGGTTAGGTTAGGGCGTAAGCCATCGCTCACCAAAAACCAGTGGTGCGGGAAACTGTGAAATTACCATATTTACACTAAGTACATACAATTTACAGCTGTTTAATTAACATCCGTTTTCATTATGCATGTATCAGTTTTTAATGCACCATAGTATTTGTACTAGTATATAGTACGTATATAGTATATATATATATATATATATATATATATATATATATATATATATATATGTATATGTATATATATACATACATATATATATATATATATATATATATATATATATATATATATATATATATATATATATATATATATATATAGTATACGTCCTGTATTTTGTGAAGTCATACCCAATCAATACACTGCGAGGCTCGGATGATCCAATACATAAGCAAATCATACATTGAGATCCAGTCGTACACTGCGATAAAGTATCTATAACTCAATCGTTCATGGCGACGATAGGATGATAAGACATACGACCCGATAGTAGACTGTGATGATGGGATGATAGCATTATCTTCGTCCATCGTATCATGCGTAATTCGGCACATTGTGTCAAGTTCCAATACGTTACCTTACTGGTAGAGGTCTTACGTACCCATGCGTCCCCGCCTGGTCATTCAGATTCTTGCGAGGCCAGCTGGGGTGGTGGCGGAGATCTCGCGAGGCCAGCTGGTGTGTGGTGGTGGAGACCTCGCGAGGCCAGCTGGTGTGTGGTGAAGGAGACCTCGCGAGGCCAGCTGGTGTGTGGTGAAGACCTCGCGAGGCCAGTTGGTGTGTGGTGGTGGAGACCTCGCGAGGCCAGCTGGTGTGTGGTGAAGGAGACCTCGCGAGTCCAGCTGGTGTGTGGTGAAGGAGACCTCGCGAGGCCAGCTGGTGTGTGGTGAAGGAGACCTCGCGAGGCCAGATGGTGTGTGGTGAAGGAGACCTCGCGAGGCCAGCTGGTGTGTGGTGAAGGAGACCTCGCGAGGCCAGCTGGTGTGTGGTGAAGGAGACCTCGCGAGGCCAGCTGGTGTGTGGTGAAGGAGACCTCGCGAGGCCAGCAGGTGTGTGGTGAAGGAGACCTCGCGAGGCCAGCTGGTGTGTGGTGGTGGAGACCTCGCGAGGCCAGCTGGTGTGTGGTGAAGGAGACCTCGTGAGTCCAGCTGGTGTGTGGTGAAGGAGACCTCGCGAGGCCAGCTGGTGTGTGGTAAAGGAGACCTCGCGAGGCCAGATGGTGTGTGGTGAAGACCTCGCGAGGCCAGCTGGTGTGTGGTGAAGGAGACCTCGAGGCCAGCTGGTGTGTGGTGAAGGAGACCTCGCGAGGCCAGCTGGTGTGTGGTGAAGGAGACCTCTCGAGACCAGATGGTGTGTGTGAAGGAGATCTCTCGAGGCCAGCTGGTGTGTGGTGGTGGAGGCCTCGCGAGGCCAGATGGTGTGTGGTGGAGGAGACCTCGCGAGGCCAGCTGGTGTGTGGTGAAGGAGACCTCGCGAGGCCAGCTGGTGTGTGAAGGAGACCTCGCGAGGCCAGCTGGTGTTTGGTGAAGGAGACCACGCGAGGCCAGCTGGTGTGTGGTGAAGGAGACCACGCGAGGCCAGCTGGTGTGTGGGCGTGGAGACCTCACGAGGCCAGCTGGTGTGTGGTGAAGGAGACCTCGCGAGGCCAGCTGGTGTGTGGTGGTGGAGACCTCGCGAGGCCACCTGGTGTGTGGTGGTGGAGACCTCGCGAGGCCAGCTGGTGTGTGGTGGTGGAGACCTCGCGAGGCCAGCTGGTGTGTGGTGGTGGAGACCTCGCGAGGCCACCTGGTGTGTGGTGGTCGAGACCTCGCGAGGCCAGCTGGTGTGTGGTGAAGGAGACCTCGCGAGGCCAGCTGGTGTGTGGGCGTGGAGACCTCGCGAGGCCAGCTGGTGTGTGGTGAAGGAGACCTCGCGAGGCCAGCTGGTGTGTGGTGGTGGAGACCTCGCGAGGCCAGCTGGTGTGTGGTGGTGGAGACCTCGCGAGGCCAGCTGGTGTGTGGTGGTGGAGACCTCGCGAGGCCAGCTGGTGTGTTTTGGTGGAGACCTCGCGAGGCCAGCTGGTCTGTTGTGGTGGAGACCTCGCGAGGCCAGCTGGTGTGTGGTGAAGGAGACCTCGCGAGGCCAGCTGGTGTGTTGTGACCACTGGGGTTCACCTTTACCGTGTTCTGGTCACCATTTCTTGACCTTTTGCCTACTAGGTGGGAGGGTGACCCAGCTTGACCTCCGTGACCCAGGGTTTAGATGACCTTTGGAAGATATCATGAATGTCTTACGTCTTCTTCACCCATTTAACATATACATGTTTAAAATTAGATGATGAGAAGCCATTAAAGAATCAGTGTTAAATCTAACTTGGTTGAAGCTAAAAGATGGCAGTACATTTCATGTTGAATTTCTGTTATTTAATCTAACGATCTTCAAGTGATTTTTTTTTTAAGACTTGTATCGTTAACAGTGTAACAAATGTGTCTGCTTGCTTATATATATATATATATATATATATATATATATATATATATATATATATATATATATATATATATATATATATATATGTATATATATATATATATATATATATATATATATATATATATATATATATATATATATATATATAACAGAAGATGTAAGTTCACATGCAAATCAACCAAAAAGATTTTGAACACACCCGAGTGTGGGCGGCCTGCCTCACCCTAATTGGCCCTCAGCATTTGGGCGAGGGAGCTAGAGCTGTAGTGTCGCAGCTTAGGAGAGATACATTTTTAGCTTATCGCTAGTCCAGTGGTACGCTGTTCCGCTTAGCGTTCTTGTTGCTTCCGGGTTCGATTACCGGGCGCGCAGTGGTTAAATAGTTTTGCACCAGAATACGTAGCAATGGAGCAAGATTTCCATAATGGACTCCGACAGAAGCAAAAAAATATATACTTTTTGGTAACATGATCTGGGCAGGATGCACAGTACACTGTAGATGTAGGTTCTTGAATTCTCTGGAAAGGCTCTCGAGACTAGTTTAATTCCCCATTTGAAGAGCGTGTTGTAGATGATGCTAAAGTGACTGAACTCTCCCTTGGCAAAACGTAGGCAAACATACGACACATTTTGCTACACACGATGAGCTACGAACATATGGGAAAGATGGATGATCGCCTGTTCCACAATTACCTCTCTAACTTCTTGACGTTTCATGTAGTTTTTTCATTTATCATTCCCCACCGTTGACTGGCTGTCTGCCATGACTGTAACAAGAGAAGGTTTCATACTGTATACGTTCCTCCTGTCGTGATGTCTTTTGCTCCCGATGGTAACGCTATGGTGCATTTGTTCCCACCTCCTCAACACAGAAAAGGCATGTTCAACAACCTGTCTTCTCTCCTTCGTTCTGATTCCTCCTCAGTCACGTTCATGGTCTTTGAATCGACTCGTATGACCATCGTTGTATCTCAGCGATGTTAAGCCTCCATAGGCACAGTAATGGTCCAGTGTCCAGAAGAAGCATCAAGCGGTAGTGTTTATGGAAGAGGAAGTTACTTGTATATCACGAGAATTGACCGTAACGATGCCTCCTCCTTCCTTCGAACAGCTAAGTTGTGTGGGTCTCTCATTCTTCCTTTGTCTTTCCCTCTTCCTACAAACTTTTCGGGTCTCAAGAGTCGGGTCCACAGACACCCGAGGAGTTTCGATTGATCTCTTCGTTCTCCCTCTTACCCTACTTTCTTTTTAACTGGAGCTTGATTTACCCGTCTTACATCATTCACAATGAAGATGTGAAGCAGTTTGCCACCAGTAAAGTGACAGGTATCGTTAGTGGATAATGTCCCATGAGTGAAGTAGGTGTCCAGAATGACCCATGACTGAAGTAGGTGTCCAGAATGACCCATGACTGAAGTAGGTGTCCTACCTCTGCAGTTTTCGTGGTGTTTGATTAAGATGCATTAACTTTAGGGACGTCCAGGATGAATATCACACTGGTGACGATACGATACTGATCATCTCCCTTTCCCTCCATGGATCCTCCTCCTCCAGCAACACCTGCATCTCTCCCAGCCTCTCACCCTGCAACCTCCCTTCCCTCCCACCCTCCCTCACATGCCTGTGGGTCATCCTAGCGCAGCACCCAGGAGAGGTGACCAGCCCTACCTTAGGCCATCGCAGCACAGCACCCAGGAGGGGTGACCAGCCCCACCTCAGCTACACAGTATACACACAGTATAATTCAATGGGCCACTGACTAACTCGTGACCATCTCTCTCTCTCTCTCTCTCTCTCTCTCTCTCTCTCTCTCTCTCTCTCTCTCTCTCTCTCTCTCCGCGTCCCTTTCAGAAACAGCCGGAGTAAAATAAAGTTGCCACCGAGTGCTTGAATGGGCAGCTGTTACAGCTCACCCGAATGGCGAAAATAGAGAGAAGCTTCCAAGGGAAGATGGCACCCACCGCTGCAAAGACAGAGAAGTTAGCTTACAGTCGTATTAACACAGTTTGTATATGCAGTGAGCGAGGAGAAATGGTGTTACGATGTTACCAGGCAGATTGGCAGTAAAAGCGGGTTAGGAGAATTTCCCATTTGGTCGCTGCACTAAACAACTTGAGTTTTGTAATTACATTGTGTATTCCTACGTTCCAGGAGGAGAGGTTTACGAGGGAACGAGACCCCCGGCAAGCCCCGTACCACAAACTCGTCCCCTTGTACCACAGGCGTGTGGTACACTCCATGGTGTTGGAGGGTAGTGTTGGTACCATGGTCTTTCAAATGGTCCACCACCACCACACCCCCTCCCTGTATCTGTGGACGCCATCAGTCGTACCCTGGATTGCGCTGCAGTTATGTGTGTTATATGTGTTTGTTGTTTTAACCCTGGGTCGGACTGTGACCCTCAGTGTTGTATTTCGTTGTGAGGGTTGTAGTCCAGGGTGTTCGAGGGTTATATGTAGCGTGCATGTTGTAAGCTGGACTCGGTGCCTGAGCTCTGTCGAGCATCGTGTGTATATTGTGTGTCGTAGCCTCGATCACGTTGCGTCGGTGTTTACGATGGGTGTTGTAGGTGGATCCTTGTAGGTCGTACCTCCAGCCGGATTGTGGCATTCTGTGTTGTGTATCGTAGCCTGGGAAGTTCTGTTGTGACGTCCGTGTGTTGTAGGTTGCACGAGCAGGCCTGGTATTGAGGCTATTAACTAGGGCTAGCATTGTGACCCTCTGTATTGTATACAAGTATTATATCTATAACCTCCAGGGGGGAGGTCAAAGCACATGTGCTAGTGTTCCAGTCGATCTGTATAAGGTTCAACATGACCGAATGATGAAATGCATTTGAAAAATATAATGAAAATGAGTGAAAAAAAAACTTCAAAAGGGATGAAATATGGCGATAACAAAACAGATGTCACCAAGAGATTATCTCGTTCGACAAAATACGGGAAAAAAATTACTGTAGTACACGAAAAACTACTGTATATATATATATATATATATATATATATATATATATATATATATATATATATATATATATATATATATCAATCATTTGATTGCCTTCGGGCGGAGGGGGGGGAGCATTGGACGATCCCCTTCTATGGGCTGAGGTTGTTTTCTTTCTGCGCCTTTTTCATTCATAGCTGAGCCCAAGAGATGCTCGAGACGTCTCCCCATCATCCAGGTACCTTCGTTTTCATTCATAGCTGAGCCCAAGAGATGCGCGAGACGTCTCGCCATCATCCAGGTACCTTCGTTTTCATTCATAGCTGAGCCCAAGAGATGCGCGAGACGTCTCCCCATCATCGAGGTACGTACGAGGGGATATACTAACATACTGGTGTGTCTGAGCCAATACTGTATTGCTACAGGTGCCCGCTAGAGTACAGATATGCTCGCTAGTGACGACAGGAGGTCTTTCAAGAAGTGAGAATAAAAAAGTCAGGACATTTTTATTCAATGCATGACGCAATGTACGTATGAGTGAACCGGTGGTAAAGCTAAATAAAGGTGTCAGTAGTAAAGAATACATTGGGTACGTCAGTAGTAAAGCTTGGAAAAACACCGGTAGTAAAGCTAGTCCGGTGCATTGTATGTAGTAAAGGAAAGCGAATGTGTGTCACTATTGACAGACTGTTAACGTGTACAATTTGGATTCGTGTTTGAGCACCTTCTTGTAGTGTTGAGTTAAGCGAGGCGGCTTCGACACTTTACCGATGAGAGATTAATGTTGAGGGGTCCGCGCGCCCATCCTAGATGACAGGATAACGCAGGAGGCATCCTTCAACTACCTCCCGTCTGTCCTGCGTGTACGTAACTGTATACCTCCATCAGGATCGAGAGCTTCGAATTGTGGTACGAGAACGTAGTCCATCTGGGTCCGTGGAGGCACCGCCAATACCCTGTAACCTTCACGAACGTCCTGCAAGCTTAAAGGCGGAGTTTCCGTTCGTGGGACGTGATTTTGTGGCTCTCTGCAACACCGTCCTGCACCCGAATGCCGGCAATGGTGGTGTGGTGGTGGTGGTAGTGGTGGCAGCAGGCGTCTGCGGTGAAGGAAAAAATGACCTGTGGTAAGAATTGATTTTCGGGATATATCGTTCATAGTGAGGAAGGGAAAGGGAAAAAAAAATGGGGGGAAAATGGCGGTATTACCAGATTGATAGAGGTCAGAAGTTTTGCAGGAAATTGCAAGTTTTTTCCCCTTTAACTGAAGTGATTGAGACGCGTGACGTCTTCTTGGATTGAAGGAGGGAGCTGGGATACGATGAAATATAGGAGGAATAGAGGAAGAACAGTGAGAAGGTAGTGTCTTATAGCCAGGGTTCACTGGAACACTAAGGGATCAGAGATCATCCTCTTCAAAGGTTGGACGAAATTCGTATAATGATCATAAAAAGCTTTATGGAAGATCAGTAGTTAATTCATCTATAAACGGGAGATCGTGTAACTTGAACGTGGCTAATGGTTGCCACAGAATTGCTTACGAAGCTTTAGAATTTTGCTCAAGACAGAAGAGGAAATAATGGGCAAAGAAGATCTGGGTTACAGAACATATATTGTGTTGCTTCACAGGATTCCCCCTTCCAAGGCTGAAAAACACCAAGGTAGAGATATTAAATGAGTATAAATACTAGAGAAATAATTTTGGGTGTCCTATTTAGATGTTGAAACTTCATTTCCTCAGAAAAGTTGCTCCGTTTATACAAAGGATTGATTCGTCCTTGTATGGAGTACTGCTCTCACATCTAGGGGTGGTTCTAGCTCTGGATCCTCACTTGACAGAGTTGAGTCGAAAGCGGGCCGATTTATAAACTGTCCCAGGCTAACTTCCAAACTTGACTCTCTTGCCCTACGCCGCAATGTTGGTTCACTTTCCCTCTTCTCTAGGTATTACTTTGGTTTTGACACCCGAGAGCTGGCTGCTTGTGTGCTCCTCACCACTAGCTAGACCACGCAATACTCGGCAAGCTGCTGCGTCACATGATTACTGTGTGGCCATTGGCAACTCAAGGGTGGACCGTTCTGATACCTGCTTCTTTCCCTACACATCGAAGCTTTGGAATTCTCTGCCCTCTCATGTCTTTCCCAATAACTGAGCTGACACATTTCAATAGACAGATTTTTCACTTACTCCAAAATTTGTGAATACTTTCCTTTGTCTTTTCTTTTTCTTTTTCATAATCCTCTCTATGTTTCAATGAAGACCCGGGCTTCATGTGGACTTTCCTCCATGACTGGAGCTTCCAACATAAAGGAAAAAAAAAAAAAGATTCAGAGGAGAGAGAAAAAATTGGCAGAAATTGAGAACAGAAATTACTACAACTGAAAGACTCCGAGTGTGCCTCCACGAAAGTGTAAACATACCAACATGATACAAAGGAATGCAAAACAGTAAACAGACCAAAATTAAGTTCTTTCGAGGCTTTTTTTTTTGCGATAGGTACAAACACAGCAGCAGCAGCAGCAGCAGGAGCAAGCACTCAGGGTAAAGAGGGAGTGACCAATCTTTTAACCAATGCGGAGTGGCAGCTTTTTGTTACTTCTTGCGACAGTCGCACGTATTCGGGAAAACAGATTGCGGTAGACTCGTTATAGCATGTCAGTCAACCGGGGCTGGTACCGGATGTTTTGGAGTACAACGCACCTTAACATGACCCCAGAGGTACGCTTGCAGACGGGAGATACAAAGCATAATTGTTGTTGCTTCGTATGGTAATGAGACGGGCAATATATATGTTCCCATCTCTTGTTCCGGGAGAGGTAACAGCGATCCTAAAAGAGATGTGTTCTTGAATTATTGTATTTTAGCATTAGTCGGAGCCAACTTCATATGAGTTTTGAGGTTCGATATAAGATCAAGATCTGATATTTGTAAGAGATGGAAAGCACGTTTAATTTTTTGTAAGGGAAGGACATGGAAAAGCTTGTGGAAACTCAGAAGACACCGAAGCTAATAACTGTGTCTGCTTCAACAGCAAGAGACATCTGGGGCAAAAATGGGAGAATGAGATAGATGGGTCGGCACGGTGAAGGCCTGGCAAAGAAGAAGAAGATGCAAGAGGCGTCTGGAATAGTGATTCAAGAGGAGCGAACACAAATACCCGCTCGTAAGAATAGTGAGCCAAGACATTTAAGGGACGGAAAGGCGTCGGATTAGACCTTATGATGCGACAGGGGACGTGTAAGAGAAGGCGTCTTGGTGAGCCGAGTAGGGAACGAGGAGAGAGAGAGAGAGAGAGAGAGAGAGAGAGAGAGAGAGAGAGACAGAGAGAAGGAGAGACTAGACCCAAGAGAGTGTGAGGTTATGTGTGTGGTGTTTCTTCTTTTGGCACATGTGTATGTTCTTAGGGGCGGGGAGTGTGTGTGTGTGAAGATATATATATGCCACGCCTGGGATGTCTCTTGGCCAGACCCAGCATTGAGTATCCACGTTGGTAAGAGAATATGAAAATCATGGATGTATTTGAGAAGATACATACAGAATATACAGACCCAGTGCTTAAGGCTTAATGCAGATCCAGTGTTAAATGCTCATTGCAGACCCAGTATTAAAGGCTCATTACAGACCCAGTGCTAAAGCCTCATTACAGACCCAGTGTTAAAGCCTCATTACAGACCCAGTGCTAAAGCCTCATTGCAGACCCAGTGCTAAAGGCTCATTACAGACCCAGTGCTAAAGCCTCATTACAGACCCAGTGTTAAAGCCTCATTACAGACCCAGTGCTAAAGCCTCATTGCAGACCCAGTGTTAAAGCCTCATTACAGACCCAGTGTTAAAGCCTCATAACATACCCAGTGTTAAAGCCTCATTGCAGACCCAGTGTTAAAGCCTCATTACAGACCCAGTGTTAAAGCCTCATTGCAGACCCAGTGTTAAAGCCTCATTACAGACCCAGTGCTAAAGCCTCATTGCAGACCCAGTGTTAAAGGCTCATTGCAGACCCAGTGTTAAAGCCTCATTGCAGACCCAGTGCTAAAGCCTCATTACAGACCCAGTGTTAAAGCCTCATTGCAGACCCAGTGCTAAAGCCTCATTACAGACCCAGTGCCAAAGCCTCATTGCAGACCCAGTGTTAAAGCCTCATTACAGACCCAGTGTTAAAGCCTCATTACAGACCCAGTGCCAATGCCTCATTGCAGACCCAGTGTTAAAGCCTCATTACAGACCCAGTGTTAAAGCCTCATTGCAGACCCAGTGCCAAAGCCTCATTGCAGACCCAGTGCCAAAGGCTCATTGCAGACCCAGTGCTAAAGCCTCATTGCAGATCTCGTGTCTGATGTTTAAGCACGATAGCCTCTTGACATGTCTGCCTATCTTGATGATTTACTGAGTTACCCTCACAAATTGAGAGGAGTAATCGTGAGTAAAGAGAGTATAATTCATTAATCATATACATTTACTATCATATCCTCGCGTGATGTCGTCAAATTACATGAAAATTTGGATCGTAAATCTTTGACGACATGTTCCGATTTCCCTTTTGAAGACACACTGTCGTGGAGTTTTAGATTTGTGGAAGATGGGACGTTTTAGAAGTGTAATTGTTTAGAAAGATTAAGGTCAGGAGTGAGGCCAGTGATTCGTCCCGACCGTCAAGAACTGTTTTTAGATTTCTTTTTTTTCCATAAGAGAGAGAGAGAGAGAGAGAGAGAGAGAGAGAGAGAGAGAGAGAGAGAGGTTGGTCTTCTTCGATGTGAGGATACGAAACGGGAGAGTTTGGAACTATACGTAGCTGCCAAGTACTTGGGAAAATAGCATTAACGAGAGAGAGAGAGAGAGAGAGAGAGAGAGAGAGAGAGAGAGAGAGCGTTAAGCCTCAAAAGTGTAAACAGCGACAGAAATCGCAGGTTTAAATCTCTCTCTCTCTCTCTCTCTCTCTCTCTCTCTCTCTCTCTCTCTCTCTCTCTCTCTCTCTAATCTCTCTCATCATCAGTCTGCCACTAAGTCTGATTCCAGTCTCTTCCCTTCTCTATATATGGCTAGATATGTGAATTTCTAGTATGTTAATGCCTAGGTATGTTATACCGCACGTACTTTTACTGTAGTTCTAATACCATACCGTATTTACTCTCACTATAGTTCTATAGCGCGCGTTCTCTCTCTCTCTCTCTCTCTCTCTCTCTCTCTCTCTCACTATAGTACTATACCGTACATAATTACTCTCCCTGTAGTCCCATACCTACGTCCTCTCACTATAGTCACCATACCTTGACGTGCTCTCACTCTCCTTCTATACCTAACGTACTCTTCACTTGAGTTCCATACTCACTCCTCTTCTGTACCTTCCCATCTCTATAAGCGAGGAATTACTCCCCCAGTGTAGTGAATCATCAAGAGGCCGTAATAGATTAAGAATCTCTTTTCTTCTGGTATTTTTACCGTCCCTGCGGTAATAAGAGCGGTCGTCTAAGTCCAGTCTGCGGACGCCATAACACTGGGAAGTAATTGCCCTCGCGCGACTACTGCTGGTGCGCCGCCTCCTTCGCGTTCTATCCACCCGGCACTTAAATGGAACGCGAACGACCGCGAGCTAGCGGAGGAAGTGCGCGTTCTGAAGGCCTGGGAGATGAGGGAGATCGAAAGGAGGAGGAGGAGGAAGAGGAGGAGGAGGAGGAGAAGAGAAAGGGGAAACTGGAAGAAAAATGGGAGGAAATATGACGCGTAGGAGGAGGAAGAGGAGCCTCCGCCGTTGTTGAAGAAGAGGAGGAGGAACATCGTGGACATGATTCGTTCGATTATTTCACTCATCTTAAAGGAGGAAAAAGGAAATATATACATGAGGGAGTGTGAGGTGAGGTGAGGGAGGAGACACTTGGAGACCTTCCTCCTTCATGGACCAAACCACATATGGAGAGAACTCTTACACATGCAAATGTATAGATAGTCTCTCAAAAGCAACATTTTCCTGATGCAATTTTTCTTTGTGTGTGTGTGACTCGACTAATCCAAAAGATTGACGACAGAAACCACTTTCCCTTCTCGAAATGAAACCCTTTCAGAAACCCATCCTTGAATTCAGGGGTGAAGGTGGAAGAGGTACGGTCACGGGGTGGAGGTGGAGGCGGAGGAAGGGTCACAGGGTGGAGGTGGAGGCGGAGGGAGGGTCACGGGGTGGAGGTGGAGAGAGGGTCACGGGGTGGAGGTGGAGAGAGGGTCACGGGGTGGAGATGGAGGCGGAGGGAGGGTCACGGGGTGGAGGTGGAGACGGAGGGAGGGTCACGGGGTGGAGGTGGAGGAGGTACGGTCACGGGGTGGAGGTGGAGGCGGAGGGAGGGTCACGGGGTGGAGAGAGGGGTCACGGAGGTTACGCCAGATGAAACCTTGTGTTGCCCGCCGGGAACCTGATGATGATGGCCGAGGGAGGAGTGATGAAACCTTGGGAAGGTGGGCACTCATCCCGGCCAGCCTTATGATTCCAGTGATCATGTTGTCAGATGCCATCCACGACGTGCGAGGGAAACCGCACGGGGACGACTGTGGCATTAGATGGAGAGGAGGGAGACGCGGTCACTCACGCACGTCTCCTACCACGATGGTGTTCGACTGGGGCATCGTGGTGTTCTGGTGGTCTGTCGTGGTGTTCTGGTGGCCCATCGTGGTGTTTTGTTAGTCTATCGTGGTGTTTTGGTGGTCTGTCGTGGTGTTCTGGTGGTCTGTCGTGGTGTTCTGGTGGTCCATCATGGTGTTTTGGTGGTCTGTCGTGGTGTTCTGGTGGTCCATCATGGTGTTTTGGTGGTCTGTCGTGGTGTTCTGGTGGTCTGTCGTGGTGTTCTGATGGTCTGCCGTGGTGTTCTACTGGTATATCGTGATGTTCTAATGGTTACTGGTCATTGGTGGTGTTCTGGTGGTCTATCGTGGCGTTCTGCTGTTTCTCTGGTAAAGTCGTACTGCTGTGATATGATGTCCTGCTGCTCTGGTATGATCTTCCAGCTGCTGTGTTATGATCTGCTGCTGTGTTAGGGTCTTCAGGTGCTGTGTTATGGAGTCCTGCTGCCCTGTTTTGGAATCCTACTCTTTGTTGTGGAGTCCTGCTGCTCCATTACAGGCAGTCCTGCCGCTCTGTTGTAGAGTCCTACCGCTATGTTTTAAGTCCCGCTGCTCTGTTGAGGAGTTGTACTGCCCTGTTTTAAGAGTCCTGCCGCTCTGTTGTTGTGGAGCCCTACCGCTCAGTTATGGAACCCTACCGCTCTGTTGTGGGGCTCTACCGCTCTGTTGTGGAGTCCTGCCGTTCTGTTGTAGGGTCCTTCCGCCCTATTTTAATAGTCCTGCCGCTCTGTTGTTGTGGAGTCGTACCGCTCTGTTGTGGGGTCCTTCCGCTCTGTTTTAAAACTCCCGCTGCTCTGCTGTGGAGTCCTTTTCTTTTGTCCTTTATGCGCCACACCGTCGCCCCGGCAGGTTACCAATATTCATTTACATATGATTATATCCTATCATGTTCGTCCCTTGAATAAAATCATGCTCATAGTCTTCACGTTTTCATCGTCCATGTCACCTCCCGTGGTCCCTCTTCGGGCCGGTGATATACGTATGTATGTATGTATGTATGTATGTTCCTGTAGTCTCCTCTATGTGCGTTAGTAGTCTGCAAGACCTCAGCGTTTCCCTGATGAGTTCGACCACATATGTGAGCGTGTCTTGCAGGCGTGGGTTCCTTTGCTCTTCAACTGAAGAAAGCCAGAGAAGAAGAAGAAGAAGGAGGAGGAGGAGGAGGAGGAGGAGGAGAAGGATCACTTCGTGGAGGTCCCTGGTCCATATGTGCTCTGGAGTCTCACTTGGGTTTCATCAGACCGCTGTATGGAGACCCCGCGTGCGCTGGCCCGGTTGTCTTGTCTCCGTTGCTTCATCGGGTCGTTGCGTCGGATCTCCTCAACGCTCGCTCGCCCTTCCGTGCTTCTATGGCATTGTTGCGTTGGAATTCCTCCTCTCCTCCGCTCGCCGTCTGTGTGTGTGTGTGTGTGTGTGTGTGTGTGTGTGTGTGTGTGTGTGCTCTAGTGTCCACTCTCCTCACTGGAGTAGGAGAAGACTCATCTTCGAGGTTGGGTCTGGGGACCAAGAAAGCATCCTGAAGTAGCCCACAGCTATTTGTTGCTGTTCCTGAGTGTGCGAGGAAGGGCACAGTGGTTATGCTGTGCTTTTAGTGTCCCAGGCACTAACGCATGCATCATGCATCAGTGTACACTGGCGTACAGTGTACATATGTACAGTATATATGGTATGCATATATACGTACATATATTGACCTGACCATATTTACTCCACGTTCGATCGCAGATCTCTTGATTAAAAATTGTTTTTATTTTCTTTCTTAACTCTGGCTGCAGACTGCCTGGCCTTACTGTAAATTAATGGGCGGCGAATCTAATTACAGAATCAATTTAATAGTTTGATCAACTTTTTTAATGGTGGAATCATTAAAAAGTCTGAGTATAAGAGTCCCGGGAGGTGGTGACTTAATATCTAGGGCAGGAGGGGAAACTGATCTGAAACTTATAATCAGATAACAGACCCGACTTGAACCTTTAACGTAGGTTCAGATCTTATTGGTTCCCATGAGTCAGGTGGTGTAGTGAAGCTCTGGAATCTTTTCCCGACTCGAACACCACTTCACTAAACTTCACCAGGACCCAATCTAAGTTGCGCCGGTTTAAGTTTGGTGAGGAATGGTAAGTGAGACAACGAGTCTTTCAGAGCGCAGGTCTTGTGTTGCTTAATTTGTTCTATGTCTGTATGGATGTAAGTGAGTTTGTTTATGTTGGGGGGATATGTTCTCCCTTCACTCATGGAAGGTCGTAGAGTCGTGGGTCTCTCTCATTTAACTATGGCCTCGTTCGTCCACGGATCTGAAAGGAAAATAAGGCAAGGGAGTTGAAATTATATTACAAATTATGTGGAATTATTTTGTCTAATCTTTGAGCAGGATTATACTTCTATAAGATTACCACGATGGTTCTTTTCTCTCTATTTATTTTGAATTTCGTCAGTTTTGAGGGTGGAAGAATGTTCGTGAATCTAAAATTGTGGATACAAGAGAGAAGACAGGTCTGCGAGCATGCAGATCCTCTGCGAGTAATCAGGTCCTGTGGTAGAGATGGTCCTCGAGCAACACGTCCTCGTCCTCGAGTAAGTAGGAGTTCCCTCCTCCCTCTCCCTCCGTCACTGGAGGCAATATATTCCCATAGGACGTTCTCACTCCACCCGTAAGGTCTCCCTCCCTGTCGAACCCCGTCGCTCTCATGCACTGTTCCGACCACCGTCAGATCCTTCTGAGGGAAACATAACTGAAAGCAGATTGACGCGTCTTGGCGACGTCTCAGTTCTCCTCGGTCTCATGAATTGGGAAAGAGCGAACTTGCGATAGCCTAGGTAATTACCTCAAGAAAGATAAGTAGCTCTGATGTTCTTAGGTTCCATGCAAGTTCTACCCGTGTGGTGAGGAAGGTGCTCAGGTTTCTACGTAAATTTTTAGGGAGGTGTTCATCTGTTTACGTTATTTCTTTTTTTTTTTCCTTTACTTTGGTCAGTATATCGCTACCAGAATATATCAAAAAGGTACGAGATGTGGGTTGTAACCAGTTAGATCGAGACTACAGGAGGCCTTTGTGATTTAGAATACGCGAATCACCTCCTAACCCTCTCTCTTCTAAGTTAGATAATTGTAAGGTATCCAATTTGGGTGTCTCATAGGATTTGTTTGTTAGACTAACCTGTATTCCTTGTATTCCATCTACGCCTTTTCTTCAAGTAAAGTGACTAAACAGAACGCACTATGCATGATGGGAACGCACCAGTAGATTGTCGTAAATGGTGAGGATTAGTTTGTCAGACAATGGGTAACACGAGCGTACAGCTCTCTCCCCGTAACCCACAAATACACAAACCCACAATTAGTCATCACACACACAGACACAGACACACACATACACACACACACACACAGACAGACATACTCATATACATACAGACAGACAGACAGACACATACACACACACACACACACACACACGCAAATGTATGAATGGACACACATACACGAACTTGTACATAAACACACACAAACGAACTCGCGTGTCCAAATCCCGTTTTCCAGCTCTTCGTCCATTCCACCGCCTCATCTTTCACTTCCTTTCCTCATTTTGCTTGGATATAACAATAACATTATCGTGCTTAAGCCTCGACCTAATTACCTCATTAACCATGACGTTAACTACCTTTTACCCTATATACGATGCGGTAATTGGAGCAATCTGGACAAGCCTTTTTTTTTCTTTCTTTCTTTTCCTTTTCTATTTTCATTCTCTCAAGTGGGCCAGGTTCAAGGAGGAGGTGTGAGTGATTTCATCGTCTTCCCCTTTGAGGGTGTTCGTATGTGAAGCTGACTAATTTCAGTACAAAGGTAGCGGTTATATTCATTATCCCTTAACCCGTGTGCGGTTAGGAACGAGCCATCATTACACTAAGAACTGGTAATTACTTGTCTATTGTAGTATTTGCATAACTGTTTATGAGGTTGCCATGGAGGATATACTTTTGGAGCACGATGGTGCGGCCCTTGAGCACGATGGTACGACGCTTGAGCACGATGGTACGACGCTTAAGCACGATGGTACGACCCTTGAGCACGATGGTACGACGCTTGAGCACGACGGTACGGACTTTAAGCACGATGGTACGACCCTTGAGCACGACGGTACGGACCCTTGAGCACGATGGTACGGACCCTTGACCACGATAGTACGATCCTTGAGCACGATGGTACGACCCATGATCACGATGGTACAGACTCTTGAGCACGATGGTACAGGACCGTTGGGTGGTGTGATGGCCTAGCCCTTAACCTGTCCCTTAAGGGTCAGGTTAAAGGGCTAGGGAATTCAGTGAATATTACGCAGTGCTAAAGACAGTGATGGCCTCAAGAGATGGCTAGATAACTTACATAGAAAGATAGAGAGACAGAGACACTAGCAGTGCTCTTCAGTAAACACCCCTTAAGTCCCGGGAATAGTTATATCAATTTGAGAAGGGAATCGACTTCTGTCTCCCCCTGTGAGTGGTTCCAGGAGAAGATTGGTCTGCAGCAGGGGTGTGTGATGTCACCATGGCTGTTTAATTTGTTTATGGATGGGGTGGTGAGGGAGGTAAATGCGAGAGTCTTGGAGAGAGGGGCGAGTATGCAGTCTGTAGGGGATGAGAGGGCTTGGGAAGTGAGTCAGCTGTTGTTTACCAATAATACAGCACTGGTGACAGATTCCATTATGAAACGGCGGAGTTGGTGAATGAGTTTGGAAGGGTGTATGAAATAGATTTCTTGCTAAATTTGATGTTATGTCCGCTTAATTTGATGTTGTATGTCCTCAAGTTGTTCTTTCCCTATATCTCTCGAAAAACTGTTCGCTGTCTTAGTCGTCATTATGTTTTAAAAACGTAAAGGGTAGGATCAGCTCACCCCTCGCTCTTCTCTCTCCCATGTTGGGCATATTTGAAGCTTTTCACCTTTCCATGTGACTCGGGAATCTTATTAAGGTCTGGTAACGTCTATGTTGCTCTCCTCGGGACCTTAATCGTAGTTCTTTGTGACTCTTTAGGTGTGCAGTGGCCAAACTTTAAGAAGCATAATGTAGTTTGACTCTTCGTAGGATATGAATAGCTTGCTAAATATTTCCTGATCCTCGGATCCTAATGCAGTTCTATTATTCACAAGCTCACAGTTGGTCTTCTTAACTATCGTCTCAAAGTGGGACTATGGCGACAGATTGTCGACTCCCAGGTCTTTCTCACATGCAGATTCCTGTAGCGTATCTTGTGTCGGATGATAACCAAATCGAGGCCTTCTGAAGCCATGACCTATCCTCATTGCTTTACATTTACTTGGGTCGAGCTTTCTCAACTGTGTGTGTGTGTGTTTGTGTGTGTGTGTGTGTGTGTGTGTGTTGTGAATGATGACTAATTTCCCTGCCAAACTGTACAAGTGTCAATCAATAGTATATATATATATATATATATATATATATATATATAGGATGGATTATTTTTCGTATCTGCAAGAAGCGTCTGAAATAAAATCCCGTTTTCGAAGTATAGAACACGGAGGAAGAGAAGTCCGCGGATGAAGGTATGCTGTGATTAGGAACTTGTGAAGTAGGATTTGTCTTGATCCTCATTGATCAGCAGGGAGAAAATCCCCCTTCTGAGATCTTTGAGTCCCTTGCGAACTCTCTCCTGACAACCACCTTCCTACGAACCCAAATTTATCAAGATGGAATGTCGAAGTACGTTTGTAGGGGCTTTGGAAAAAAAATAGACCTGAAGTGTTTTCACATTCCCGGTAATGATCGATTTATTTCTGTCTTCGTGTGATTCATATTGCATGATCCGTTGTCTCTCTATGACTGTATTCGAACCATGATCATCTTCACGAACTCAGCGAGGACTATCCTCATCCAATCAGCTTTTGTCCCAGTTGTGCTCGTCTTCACGCTGAAGCGTCGGCTTAGAATACGGACCGGGGAGCTGTGTGTGTGTGTGTGTGTGTGTGTGTGTGTGTGTGTGTGTGTGTGTGTATTCGGCCGAGAACATCACTGGGCGACAAACTATCCTGAGTCTGTATTACTGTGTCTTGGCAGGCGGCCAATCCTCGGCCACATGAGCCTGGCCAACCACGCCCACATAACCCATTTGGTCACGCCTCCGTTAATCTGGTCCCTCACGACACGAAATTTTCGACACACACACACACACACACACACACACACACACACACTAGTGGATGCATTCATGTGAACATGCGCATACCCACAGGAGTAATATGATATATATATATATATATATATATATATATATATATATATATATATATATATATATATATATATATATATATATATATCCCCTCACAAATCAATAACCACTTCTCACAGATCTCCCAGCCTCAAGAAATGTAATACTGCCACGACACACATACACTAACCTAACTCGGCAAGCACAAAGCAACTTAGTCTTAACTCCAACCAACCAGACGTACACCCATCAGAAACCACACTCCCCAGACGTACACCCATCAGAAGCCACACTCCCCAGACGTACACCCATCAGAAGCCACACTCCCCAGGCAAACGCGAGTCACAGTATCATTTATCATTACAACACTACCGAACCGTTTCAACATATCCGTAGACCCTTCATACTCTCGACGCATCCACCATTAAGATGACACCGAACACTTGCTGCTCACTCGCCCTGCACACATACACGCGCACGCAAACATCACTCTATGGCCTGTGGTCCAAGCCGGTGGACGTGGCTAGCTTCCTGAGTGCTGCAGGAGCCTCATAAGGATAGAAGGAACTCCTGGGGCTAAGGAGTGAGTAAGACTACTGAGGCTCCAAACCTGGGTATCAGTGTTTAGGAAAATTACTTGGTCAGAAAAAGTGTTGTTGACAATGTTTTTTTTTTTTTTTTACCATATCTGTCCCCTGTTGTGATGCGGATACGAGATGACGTACACGCGATGCAAAGACAAATATTAAGTCATACACATGCATGCGTACACACAGAGATCCAATAAATCCTACGTACATTCACAGACACACACACACACACACACAGACACACACACACACACTCACACACACACAGACACACACACACACACACACACACACACACACTCACACACACACAGACACACACACACACACACACACACATCCTCTTCACTCGGGTACAGAGAGCCAGTAATTACACCGAAGGAAGAGGAGAGAGAGAGAGAGAGAGAGAGAGAGAGAGAGAGAGAGAGAGAGAGAGAGAGAGACATCCCCACGCAGTCTCTATTTTCATTTTGTTACGGAGCGCCGGGCGGTACAAGGCCTGCCACTCGACCTCCCCCCCAACCCCCCCCCCCCCCCCAGCCCCCCACACACGCCACCATCTATTTGCTGGTAAACTGTAATTCAATTAAACGAAACGTTCACTTCAGCGAAACTTGAAGCTCACACGGGGAAGAAAAAAAAAAAAAAGAAAGGAAACTGCACTCATATCGGTGGCCATTTAAGGCAAGTAATACAATCTTTCCCAAATATTGCTCTCTCATAGTTTATTTTTCTTTCTTTCTCTTCAATGGTCAAAAAGTTCTCTTAAGCCTATCATGATCATGGCCTGACCTTATCATGACCTTTTGACCTTTCCATGACATCCTGGTTCGTCGCCATTAGGTCTTTCTTGGCCATGACCTCAGCAGGGAGAGAGAGAGAGAGAGAGAGAGAGAGAGAGAGAGAGAGAGAGAGAGAGAGAGAGAGAGAGAAAGAGAGAGAGAGTACTTATGTGCAGATTTGGCCAACCAAAGCTGGAATTTTCGCTTAGCACTCTCGACAGGAAAGTATTGAGTTAAGAACGGGCCGGGTGAGTTATGTGTGTGTGTAAGAGAGAGAGAGAGAGAGAGAGAGAGAGAGAGAGAGAGAGAGCTTGTGCCTCATCTTCTCCATCTTCCCATTGCAATCATAACGTAATCTACACAACACCTAACCCTAACATCTTCATTTCCCTACGGAACGTCCTTCCTCCACAGGCACAGACACACCCTTTCCCACTTCATCACTCACTGTGTACGACTGTTTCGTATACTCACGACATTTTTGAAACTTCCATCCGTGGGTGCAGTATAGCACGTTCTCCTACGAGAACTCCATCACACCTGTCGACTCACAGCCTCACTGCTTTACTCATTCATGACTGCATTCATTCGTGACTCATTCATCCTCATGGCTCAGGTATAACCTGTCGACTCTTCGATACTCTCTTTTTCGACACCTCGGCATTGAAACACGGCCATCTGAAGCGAGAGTGGATCTCAGGCACTCGCATCTCTAAGCCCTCTACAAGAAGACGAGAAAACATTATGGTGCATCTCACAATTTCACTCCGTTTTGCCACACCAACTCCTCCTTCCTGCTTGGTACATCAGCATTCCTCCTGTTCGGTGTGGCCTCTTTATATTTGCTCCTCCTCCTCCTCCAGGATCTCGTGTTGGCGTCTCGGAGTCCTTCGGCTTCGCCCGGTAAACGTGACCCGTCAGCCTTAAGGGATAAACTCCATACTATCCCCCTCTGTGTGCCACCTCTCATTCCATTCTCTCTCTCTCTCTCTCTCTCTCTCTCTCTCTCTCTCTCTCTCTCTCTCTCTCTCTCTCTCTCTCTCTCTCTCCCTCTCCAACCCCTCATGATTCATCCCGTTACCAATAGCTGTGGTTGTCAAAACAGGATCCCTGAACAGAGATGGTTTGCCCCTCGTTAGGATTTTGAGGTTTGCAAGACGAGCAGGGAATATCTCAAACAAAAGCGACAAAGCATATATGGCGATGATTATCATCAGTGATTCGCTAAACTGATGTTACTAATCTCACGTGCGTTTGGCCCGCTGCTCAGGATGATACTAGGTTGATATTAAGACTATATAATGTCTTAGGTGAGTCAAAGTACATTTTTGTATGTTGATCATTTGGATTTTTTCGGATTGCGTCACACCTTTTTGGCTTTTCGTTCAGTCCTCTGATATGATAGAAATAGAAAACGAACTCACCTTGACCCGTCCACCTCACTACCACATGTTAGCCTTTCCCTCACACACACACACACACACACACACACACACACACACACACACACATCCCCGGGGCGCCGTTACCCATCACCACCCGAGAGCGCATCGTCGCACGCCCTCGAGGATGACGGGACCACAGATCACCACTATCTTAAACACGGAGTTGACTCAGGTACGAACAGTCAATACCACTCAAAACAATGACTTTCCCGGCGCCGGTAACCTTGCCATAATTAGCGATCATTACCATTTAGCTGAGAGAGAGAGAGAGAGAGAGAGAGAGAGAGAGAGAGAGAGAGAGAGAGAGAGAGAGAGAGACTCGATTATCGTAGCCTCGTGGTAATGGCCCTTCTCCTCCTGGGGACGCACTAGGGTGAGGAGAGTGCGACGAGGGAGGTGGGTCGTCTGGCACGGTTTGGTATGCCTCCATCACAGCCAGAGTTCAGAGGACACCGTCTCCTTAAAGGAGAGGGACGGCCAGACACACACACACACACACACACACACACACACACACACACACACGCCACTGTCGTCCTTAACTCCTAAATATGACGACCTTGTAGGGAGGGGGAGGAGGGGTCTCTCTCTCTCTCTCTCTCTCTCTCTCTCTCTCTCTCTCTCTCTCTCTCTCTCTCTCTCTCTTTCTCTCATCATCCTGTCGCCCCTTCGTAGGACCTCCGGACTTCCGGATCCTCCCATTGGGAACCTGAGAGAGAGAGAGAAGAGAGAGAGAGAGAGAGAGAGAGAGAGAGAGAGAGAGAGAGAGAGAGCTTATTTCCTGGAAGTGGAATCTCTTCCGAGGACCATTTCTAAGAGAGAGATGCCCCTTTTGTGAAGGATCCCAAGGGATATCGACCTCCTTATAACCCCGTGGCTGTAGCAAGTTTAGCAGCCCCTGCACAGAGTCTGGTCGGCGGAGGGTAGGGATGAAGGAGGGAGGCCTGAACCACCTCTGGAGACACCCACGGCGAGTCTCGAGGCGGTGGATGTGCAGCGAGCAGATCAAGCTGCAGACTTGATGTCCCCCTCCAGATTTCATTACCGAGGCAGAGGTTGACCCTTGATCGTGAAGGATCCAGAAATATGTTGCGAAGGGATGTGACGTGTGTAGTTTCCCCCCACGGAGCTCAGCTTTACCCGAAGATGAGCCGTTCGAATCCAGTAGGAACGCCACCTGGCTAGTATCAAGTGTGTTGTGGGTCGAGCCTGATATATCTGTAGTTTTCTGTGAGACATTGTAGCTCCTCACCGCAGCTCAGCATCAGCCTAAAGTGTGGTATCCTCTTAGAGCCTAACCCATCTGTAGTTAGCCTCATACCAGAACATTCACATGACCTGAGCTTAAAGCTTAGTCTCTTAAGTATGAGCTGAATACATCAATAGTCAGCTTCTTGCCACAGCTTAGTACTTTGGCTTTAAGGTTTAGTATCTTGGCGTTTCATATGGCTCTCCATCTTCCTCCTCTCTTGATAGTTCAGATGAGGAAACACAGTGGAATTAGGGTGTCTTTCATGCTCACCTGGATGTCAGATGAAGATGGCCATGAACAGTGTCTGCTTGAATCACCTGCATTGCATAAGAGACTCATAGTGCATGTCTCTTCAACTGGAGACGAACGACTTTGAAAAAGACCTGTCATGAAAAATGATGTTTGCCTGTTCGTTCCAGTGAATTTCGACAGTTTTGGTTTGAAAAGAGAAGAAAAGAGTCGCAATAAGCCACGAACCCGTCTCGTAAGTGTGACACTCTGTCCGGAGCAATCACTTGGCACTGTGGAGATAACTCTGGCCCTGAGGTGCCGGGTTATGACCGGACCAGTGCCAGGAGTGACAAACGACCGCGTGTTGCTCTCCCTAAAAGCCCCAAGAAATGGAAGCAAAATGTCTTGGGAGATGTTACACGAGCAGAGGCGCATATACAAACCTCCCCCCACCCTTTTTTTTTTTCCTCCCTTTAACACCATCATAAAACCTTGCTCCTGGGCCCCAATACCCTCCCTTGAGCTAGTCTTCCCAGACAGCTGTGATGGGCTTGGGCCACGGCCATCCCCCGGCCTCCGCCCGGGCAAAATTACCTTCACAACGGGGTCTGAGTAGGGTCGTCAGGACCCAGCACAGTGCCGCCCCTGACTATTGCTTCCGTATCTTTATGGGCGTGTTATACTACCCCGGGCAAGCGCCCTCTCACTGCGTTAAGCCGCGACAATGGCCACGTTTATCACTTCATCAGACAATGATCTCTGGCGGTTTACACTTCATCTGGTCAGGGAATAGATGAGGCAAACTCTCACTAACTCACACACTCTCTCTCTCTCTCGTTCTATCCTCCGGCCGGAGGTGTTAACGGGCGTTTAACTGGTGATTAGACCGTCATTGGGCATCAGTGTCCCTCCTTAAAGTCGTTCGATGAGCTGTTGTGTCTCTGATCATATCATGTGCGTGTTTACGTAAAGGGTCTTAATCTATTCCCCAGACTGAAACTCTCCTCTTTGTGAAGGGCTAAACCGATCGTATTTTCTTTCCCAGATCCCGTCTTCAGATGGTGTCGATAAAGTCCCTCTTATCTATCTGTATCTATCTGTTTATCATCGTTATGATTACTATTTTTTTTTATCTGTGTGTTGTCACTATCTTCATTCTATTTTCCATTGGGGAGGGACCCACTGTGTACAACCAAGGTCCGTCGTTGTCAGAAATTTAATTTTGCGGATCTGGGATCCTAAACCCCCATTTCTTGCAGGGTAGCCAACGACAGGAACGCCCAGTTCTCTCTGAGGAAGACTTGCTACCCTGTTACACCTTTAATTTTTCTTTTAATTGAACGTATTTGTTCATATTGTTTCATATTTCAGTATGTCTGTAGATTCTCAGAAACTAAAGAAAAAAAGGTAGTGATATACTGCATTTCCTCGTTTCTTTGCTGCAGTTAAGCAAAAGATGGTAATTGACTATACGAACTAGGAACAATAGATAATGTAATGCCTGACACATGACAGCTAGAGACTTGAGTGTGAACGAATGTGACCTCTTTTGTCTTTTCCTGGCGCTACCTCGCTGAGGGGGAATGCTATTTCATGCGTGGCGGGATGGTGACGGGAATGGAGGAAGGCAACACGTATGAATATGTACATGTATATATATATATATATATATATATATATATATATATATATATATATATATATATGTCTGTGTATGTATACGGTGAAATGTATATGTATGTGTGTGGTCGTTTATGTGTATACATACGCTACCTCGCTCATGCGGGAGACGGCGATTAAGTATGATAGATTAAAAAAAGTATATATATATATATATATATATATATATATATATATATATATATATATATATATATATATATATATATATCCTAAAAAAGAGCGGTTTAAATAAAGAATGGTCATATTTTTCGTAAACTCCAACCATTGTAGATTTGTTAAGACGAAAACATTTTCACTGTAAATATTTTGTTACGTTATGTGGAACATTTAGCAGGTTATCTTCGTATCAAAGTCTTATTTATATTAAGTTACATGTTAGAAATGGCGGATTGAAAATCTAGACCTATTTACCTCTGTATCCAGGATCGGTAGATAGCGTTTCTGTCCCAGAATTGATGTATGAAAAAAAAAAATATCCATTTTCTATAACTTTAGCTTCTGTGGATTTTCAAA
Source organism: Panulirus ornatus (assembly GCF_036320965.1). NCBI lineage: Eukaryota > Metazoa > Arthropoda > Malacostraca > Decapoda > Palinuridae > Panulirus > Panulirus ornatus. The sequence goes on from NC_092232.1 coordinate 7,852,215, forward strand.
AGCGAGAGAAATAAAAAAATCTCTCTATATAAGCATTTGGGACAGCACGATGACTAACCCGGATTTCTGACAGACCAAAGGATTAACAAGCCAAAACCCTCGGCTGTGTGATTTGCCTTATCATATAAATGCAAATTTTGGTCCTTAAAAACGTAAGTATGATAATGTCTTCGGTTGTCCACAACAGCAACTGAACGAAATGCAAAGTATCATCTGACCGCAAGCTGGGTGAAACTATGAGGCAACCATAGGAAAAAAAAATATGTTTCTCATATTTTTGTAACTTTTGACCTTTTGGATTTCATCTCACAGTTCAAAGGAAGATATTGATAGTGAATAAAAGGAGTAATCTGGGCTTAGTGGACCAATATATATATATATATATATATATATATATATATATATATATATATATTTTTTTTTTCCGCTGTCTCCCGCGTTTGCGAGGTAGCGCAAGGAAACAGACGAAAGAAATGGCCCAACCCACCCCCATACACATGTATATACATACGTCCACACACGCAAATATACATACCTACACAGCTTTCCATGGTTTACCCCAGACGCTTCACATATATATATATATATATATATATATATATATATATATATATATATATATATATATATATATATTTTCTTTTTCTTCTTTCAAACTATTCGCCATTTCCCGCATTAGCGAGGTAGCGTTAAGAACAGAGGACTGGGCCTTTGAGGGAATACCCTCACCTGGCCGAATTCTCTGTTCCTTCTTTTGAAAAAAAAAAAAAAAAAAAAAAAATTTCTGGTTGCTCGGACTCAGGAAAAATTGAGAAATGGTTCGTAAGTTAAGTTTGTTTTGAGAAACAAAACCCTAATAAAGATGAAACAGGAGAGGAATATATTTTCTCTCTCAAGAAAGAAGCAGATGACGGTCAGGTCCTCTTGTCGCGCAAGAGGGAGGTCGTATTGGAGGCCCAGTATAGTGAACTGGTGACCGTCGTAGCTGAGGAAAAGCCCAGTGGTGGTGGGGGGAAAAAAAGAAAAATGTTGTCTGCAGAATATAAGAATTTGATTGGAATGTTGGCACATGAAAGGTAGGAATGGGTAGCCAGAATATTGAGGGGTAAGATCCAAATGGGAAATACATATCAAAACATACGAGAATTTTGTTTAATGGAAGGGGTGGTTGATATATATATATATATATATATATATATATATATATATATATATATATATATATATATATACACACCATGGAAAGCTGTGTAGGTATGTATATTTGCGTGTGTGGACGTATGTATATACATGTGTATGGGGGTGGGTTGGGCCATTTCTTTCGTCTGTTTCCTTGCGCTACCTCGCAAACGCGGGAGACAGCGACAAAGCAAAAAAGAAGAAAAAAAAAAAAAAATATATATATATATATATATATATATATATATATATATATATATATATATATATATATATTATACCTGGGGATGGGGGAGAAAGAATATTTCCCACGTATTCCCTGCGTGTCGTAGAAGGCGACTAAAAGGGGAGAGAGCGGGGCGCTGGATATCTTCCCCTCTCGTTTTTAATTTTCCAAAAGAAGGAGCAGAGAAGGGGGCCCAAGTGAGGATATTCCCTCTAAGGCTCAGTCCTCTGTTCTTAACGCTACCTCGTTAACGCGGGAAATGGCGATTATGTATGAAAGATATATATATATATATATATATATATATATATATATATATATATATATATTTTTTTTTTTTTTTTTTTTTTTTTTTTTTTTTTATACTTTGTCGCTGTCTCCCGCGTTTGCGAGGTAGCGCAAGGAAACAGACGAAAGAAATGGCCCAACCCCCCCCCCCCCCATACACATGTACATACACACGTCCACACACGCAAATATACATACCTACACAGCTTTCCATGGTTTACCCCAGACGCTTCACATGCCTTGCTTCAATCCACTGACAGCACGTCAACCCCTGTATACCACATGACTCCAATTCACTCTATTTCTTGCCCTCCTTTCACCCTCCTGCATGTTCAGGCCCCGATCACACAAAATCTTTTTCACTCCATCTTTCCACCTCCAATTTGGTCTCCCTCTTCTCCTCGTTCCCTCCACCTCCGACACATATATCCTCTTGGTCAATCTCTCCTCACTCATTCTCTCCATGTGCCCAAACCATTTCAAAACACCCTCTTCTGCTCTCTCAACCACGCTCTTTTTATTTTCACACATCTCTCTTACCCTTACGTTACTTACTCGATCAAACCACCTCACACCACACATTGTCCTCAAACATCTCATTTCCAGCACATCCATCCTCCTGCGCACATCTCTATCCATAGCCCACGCCTCGCAACCATACAACATTGTTGGAACCACTATTCCCTCAAACATACCCATTTTTGCTTTCCGAGATAATGTTCTCGACTTCCACACATTTTTCAAGGCTCCCAAAATTTTCGCCCCCTCCCCCACCCTATGATCCACTTCCGCTTCCATGGTTCCATCCGCTGACAGATCCACTCCCAGATATCTAAAACACTTCACTTCCTCCAGTTTTTCTCCATTCAAACTCACCTCCCATATATATATATATATATATATATATATATACAGTTCTTGAACCAGAGACAACTGTAGAATGTTACTGCCCCCTGACTAATACAGCATCGCAGAGTTAGATCTGATGCTGCAAACCACGTTCCACCACTCGTATTCTATCCTCTAAACACTACACAACCATTCCCGGCGAAAGATCACTTGAGATCCGAAACTATTAAGGCCCTGTGGATCAAATACTACCTTACGGCTTCGCAGGCTCCCATACCAAGATACAGGTGTCAGTGACTCCTATATGTAAACTTGGTTTTGATTTGCGTGTACCCTGTAGTCAAGAGGGGAGACGAAAAGATAGAATTGGTAACTCAATCCTTATTGGCCAGTGGTGGAATAGGCAGAGAAAAGGTTCATCTTGGTCGCGTCTCTTCATCAGAACCAAGGCGCAAGAGAAGTGGCTGGAAGGTATGAAATAGTTACCACAAGCTCTGTCGAGGCTGGTAAGCAGAGGAGAGAAAGGAAGGGACGATTATCCAGCCTTCCAGTACCCAGTAGTGAGGAGGCTGGAACGTGTAGACCTTCCCCAGGAGTATCACGCTTGGGGAAGACATTCCGTCAGTCTTCACTGCCGAAGACCTGAGTTCGAGAGACAAAGATAAGGACTTCCAGCTCACTGAGAGCTTTATGTATACACATTGACCCTGAGGGTGAAAGCGTGTGTGAGGAAATTAAACGGTTCTTTGACGGTAATCCAAAGTAATCTCGAGGATTCGCGTTTGGTTACGTAGGCTCCTCTCCTCCCCACGCACACACCAGGAGACTAATGACGGACTGGGAATCGGCAAGTGTTCGGGGGCCATACTGGATCCGTGAAAGGGGCTAGACAATGAAACACTTCCCGAAGGTAACTGTTGATAGAATGGGTCCCCCAGCAACAGTTGATTGCGCTGGACGTCGGATCTTATGGTGATCAGGTGAGGAGGGGGTAGAAATTAGACGTGAAGTTGGGGGAAGAGAGAGAGAGAGAGAGAGAGAGAGGGGGGGGGAAGTGAACATGATGCTTTGCTAGAGAGAGAGAGAGAGAGAGAGAGAGAGAGAGAGAGAGAGGTGAACATGATACTATGTTAGAGAGAGAGGAGGGCTAGAAGTTGAACGCTGGGAACGAATAAGATGAAAGAGGGAGGCGAGATAATGATCGGAGGAGGAGATGTTGAAGGGAGGGAGATGAGAGAGAGATAGATAGAGAGAGAGAGAGAGAGAGAGAGAGAGAGAGAGAGAGAGAGAGAGAGAGAGAGAGAAGTGTAAGTGAAGAGAGAGTATTGGTTGGCATGGAAGGGAGCGGAGGGTGGTTCGAAACAGAGACATAAATTTTGTGAGAGCTGTAAAGGGGAGGAGAGAGAGAGAGAGAGAGAGAGAGAGAGAGAGAGAGAGAGAGGAGTGAAGGACACAAAGGGGAGGGGAAGAGAGGAGGAAGGAGTGGAAAGTGAGAGGAAGGAGGGAACAGACCAGTGAAATGAGCTGGTAAAGGAGTGAGATGAACCACTGAAACCAGACTACTCTGTCAGGTTTAAGAGCCTCCAACTTAGTGACAAAACTAACAAAAAAACACTAACTTACGGGAATCGAACTGGAAACGGAATTACGTAGCTATCGTAGATAAGCCTTTGATCTATCTAGCATTGCAAAAGGTATACTTCACTCACTGACTCGCTTTTCGAAGCGTCATTTACACTCATACGCAACGCTCCCAAAGCACATCTAGTCAGAGAGACTTTGGCTCATCGTTACATTAGATAATTCGAATGGTTTCTTTTTCCCTCATGCAGTATTGAAGATCATTTAGGATGAGTTTTAGGTAGGGGAGACTGTGGAAGATACTTAAATAAAGGAATGAATTTTAGGTAGGGGAAGACAATGATACACACATATATAGAGAGGGATGAGTTTTAGGTATAAGACGATGGTACTCAATAAAGATAGGATGAGTTTTAAGTATAAGAAGACGATGGTACATGATTAAAGGGATGAGTTTTAGGTGCGTGAAGACGACGGTGCACAATTAAAGGGATGAGTTTTAGGTGCGTGAAGACGATGGTGCACAATTAAAGGGATGAGTTTTAGGTATGAGAAAACGATGGTTACATAATTAAAGGGAAGAGATTTGGGTATGAAGAGACGATGGTACACCATAAAAAGGTTTGAGTTTTAGGTACGCCAGTACGATGTTATACACTTAAAGGAAAGAACCCTAAAGACGAGATATGTTGGATGCGTCAGAGTACACTGTGAAAAATATGAATAATTCAGTATTATTCACTTCTTTTAAGGCAATTTTGGGAAATTTATGTGTCACGCTGTGCTTAGATTTTGAAGTATTCGGTCTAACGTTGTCTCTTTTTTTCCCCCATCATGATAATTCTCTCTCTCTCTCTCTCTCTCTCTCTCTCTCTCTCTCTCTCTCTCTCTCTCTCTCTCTCTCTCTCTCTCTCCCTCCCTCCCTCCCTCTCTCTCTCTCTCTCTCTCTCTCTCTCTCTCTCTCTCTCTCTCTCTCTCTCTCTCTCTCTCTCTCTCTTCCATCAGCTCTCCCTATCATTTATTTAGGAGCAACCTAACCTTCCTCTCCCCTCCCATCATCCTACTTTCTCTCTCTCTCTCTCTCTCTCTCTCTCTCTCTCTCTCTCTCTCTCCCTCCTTATCATTCATCATCATGCTACTCTCTCTCTCCTCCCCTCCTCCATCACTCATCATCATCCTAATCTCCCTCCTCCATCATTCATCATTATCATACTGACCCCAGCTCCTGTCCCCTCCACCATTCATCATCCTATCCTCTGTATCACCTCCTCTCATTCCTCCTCCTCTTCTTCCTCTTACCCCCCCTCCTCCCATCATCCTACTCTCTCTCCTCCTCCTCCTCCTCCTCCTCCTCCTCTTCTTCCTCTTACCCCCCCTCCTCCTATCATCCTACTCTCCCTCCTCCTCCTCCTCTTCTTCCTCTTACCCCCCCTCCTCCTATCATCCTACTCTCCCTCCTCCTCCTCCTCCTCTTCCTCTTCTTCCTCTTACCCCCCCCCCCATCATCCTACTCTCCCTTCTCCACCTCCTCCTCCTCCTCCTCCTCCTCCACCAGTCATCGTCACCTTACGCTCCCTCCTCTTACCATCGTTCGTCGTCATCATCGTCCCCTCCCTCCCTCCCTCATCGTCCCACTTAACCCTCCCCTCCCCCCTCCCTCATTAAAAGTTGGGAGTCTGATTTAATTTAGAAGGAATATTTGTGGAGGGGAAAGAAGAAGAAGAAGGAAGGAGAGAGAGAGAGAGAGAGAGAGAGAGAGAGAGAGAGAGAGAGAGAGAGCTGGAGGGGAAAAATAGAAGTTTCTCCTCGCTTAATAAGTCTCTAATGAGACTCACTTCTTAAAGCCTTATTAACTTAAAGGTCCTGACGCCCGCCGCCCCGGCGGCTCCTGAAGAGCTTTCCCGAGGTGCTGCTACTGACGAAGGTAGAGCAATCTCTCTCTCTCTCTCTCTCTCTCTCTCTCTCTCTCTCTCTCTCTCTCTCTGTGTGTGTGTGTGAGTGTGTGTGTGTGCGTGTGAGAGAGAGCGCACCGGGAATCTTTCTGTCTGTGTGAGGGCATAACTTTAGGCGAAGAATGGACGAAGAAGCTTTCTTTCTATGTGAAAGTGAGCCATAGAGCTGTTGCTTCATGTGAAAGTACATTGGGAAGCTTTCTCTTCATGTGAGTATGTCCCACGAAGCTTTCTCTTCATGTGAGTATGTCCCACGAAGCTTTCTCTTCATGTGAGTATGTCCCACGAAGCTTTCTCTTCATGTAAATATGTCTCACGAAGCTTTTTCTTTGTGTGTAAGTGCACCATCTCCATGTGAAAGTCCATCAGGGAGGTTTCTCTCTTATGTGTTAGTGCTCCACGATGCTTTCCCTTCACGTGAAAGTGCCCCAGTCTGAAGGGACTATGAACGTAAAGAGTCCACGGAAAGACTAGATAACAGAAGACGTGGGATGGCCTATGACGGTGGGTCATAGATGGATTGAGGATAGTGAAGCAGAAGGTTTTTTCCTCTCTGCTCAACACCACCACCACCACTCCCTCCGGCACATCAGCTGGCAGGGATGCGAAGTAAGACTGTCCTGTACCGAGAGGGTATACTGCTGTGGAAATTCTTTAGGAATTCACGAGATTTTGAACTAAAGCCAGTCTTCGAAGTTTTGATATTCCTGTGTTATTGACACTTATCACTGTCGAGTCGTGTCAGAGGATCACACGGTTTCCTTGTATTGGCTGATGGCGCTATGGAACCCCCTGGTTCCAACCTTGAAACTGACTGGAAATGGGGTTGCGATGGATCCCCGCTCTCCTTCGGAGAAGTAATTGGCTATTTTGATGAATCCTCTTGATTCGACTGGGTGAAAGCAGTGACGTAGTCTGGAAATACGGGATTAGTTTCATATACTTTCTCGCCTCATCACCCTCATAACCCTTGAGTCTCTCACAGTCTTGTCTTTTAATATTTGTGTCTCAAAACTCATGAAGATTTTAAAGACCAATATTCATAAAAATTTTACTCATTAGGATAATCAGTTTCTGTTATCCCCTAACTCCCTGCCCCTTATTTCCTCTCTTTACTTCCTTCTTTGCATTCTTTCATAGCTCCAATCTCTCACCCCCTTCCTTCCCTTCTTCCCTCACACCCACCCTCAAATCCCTCTCCCTCATACCCTTCTTCATTCCCTCCCCTCACACCTTCGCCTCCCTCCTGACCACCACAACCTCCCGTCACACCTACTCATCACGTCCAACCCTCACATTCTCCTTTGCATCCCCCTCAACCCCACCTGCCTTCACTCATCCATCACATCCTTCCCCTCCACACACCAACCCCTCACTCATTCTCTTTACACCCTTCCTTCGAAACCTCCCCTCACACCTACCTCTTACACCCACACCTCGCATTAGCCCCCTCACACCCTACACTCACACCCTAACTTCACTCAGTCCTTCACTTCCTCATTAACGACAACAGATCCCTCCCTCAGGGGTAACATTAGAGGGAAGAAGATAGTCCTTTGATGATGAATAACACTGGGAGTTTCTTTCATATATTTTTTCGTTGATGAAGTTGATATACAGCAGCAGCAGCATCAGGAGTGTGAGAACAGAGGAAAATATGAACTCCTTTCAAAGCCAGAAAAGCCACCAAATAACTTGATACGTGATGAAAACACCATTTTAGGTTTTTGCGTTCCTCAGGAAGTGTTGCTGAGTTTGAGAACATCGAGTGATCCTTGTGTTGCACGGGGCCTTCGTAACATAGTCTGGGCCTGTGTGTTGCAAGAAGCACGTCTCTGTCTGTTGTCAGGAAATCCTTTAGCCCGGCTGGTTCCATGTGTTGCAAAGCACTCCTCTTGCCTGCCAGGCCGGCCCTGTGTGTTGCAAGGGTTCCCTCTCGCCCGGGCTAGCCCTGTGTGTTTTGCAATGGGCCCCCTTCTAGCCCTGACTGGCCCTCTGTGTGGAGCAAGAGGCCCCTCTAGCCTAGCCACCCTTGCTTGTGTAGGGGTGAGGAGTGAGTTTATTGAATGTAGGGAAGCTCATGTACGGAAATGGTATGGATACAGACGACAACTATTGAAAATTATTACCAAAAGAAACAACACGATACATTTACAAAGAGGGGGGATGATAATATTGCTCAAGGTATATGATACTTCCTGTAGTGGTCATCTCAGATTTCAAGGAAATTAAGTCTGGTTGTTTTATGGAAGTGTCTGGTAGGTCCATCAACACCATACGTTCATAAACATCGACAAAACCTATTTGGCCAATGGTCTTGTGGCTTACACGCCAGCACGTAACCCACTGATGACGCTCTAGGGCCTCCTGCACTGATGGAGCTAATCAGAAAGCTGTAGTTATCGAAGAACCTCAATAGTCTGTCATTCAGTTTTCCCCCATGAGATCTGACTGATGAGTCGCGACCCTGATTTCATCTCAAAGGAACGTATATTTATTTGTATTTATTATACTTTGTCGCTGTCTCCCGCGTTTGCGAGGTAGCGCAAGGAAACAGACGAAAGAAATGGCCCAACCCCCCCCCCCCCCCCATACACATGTATATACATACGTCCACACACGCAAATATACATACCTACACAGCTTTCCATGGTTTACCCCAGACGCTTCACATGCCTTGATTCATCTCAAAGGAACGTATATATATATTTTTTGTTAAGACTCCTGGTGGCAAAGGGCATTTACACGTATAAGCTTTAGGCTTATCGAGTGTTTAGGGTCGTTTAAAAAAAGCCGCCAGCGTCAGGTTACAATATCCACCAATCGAAAAATGGCGAGAGCCTTTTTTTTTTTTGTTCAGGAGAATCCAGAGGCAATACACACACTCCCACCACATATAACGGCCCTTGTATGTTGTCGTGGGGAGTGATGTTCCTCTCCTGGCTGGCTGGCTGGCTGCCTTGGGCCATGGCCTGGCTCGCTGGAGACCAGTGCTTACTGAAGGCATATCCCCTTATCTCTCTAATGCCTTTACGCAGTTAGCGTCGGGGGAGGAGCGTCCCCACAGAGAGGCTGAGTGATCTCGACAGCCAAGAAGGGGCATTTATACCTAGAACGCCTGTCATACTCTAGGTATATATCTATATATACAGTATGGGGAAGGGGGTACATCTATATCCAGTCGTCCCTCCCCTTCGTTCCTTCGATGCCTCAAAGCTCTCAAGGGAGGCCCCAGCCATCCATCGATGTAAACTATAAACAACATCTCGCTTCGAAAGACAAAGATACGCCTCTAATACTTACACACACACACACACACACACACACACACACACACACATACCCACAGACTGGAGTACGCCTCTAATGCTTACACACACACACACACACACACACACACACACACACACACACAGACTGGGGGTATATAAATAAGGCACCAAAAACTTGCCTGCGGAATATCCGCCACGGACATCAGTGAACTGACACCACACACACACACACCTGTACACACTTCTGTCTTCTCATCCATTTCGGACTATCCCTTCCCCCTTGTCCCATCTCTTCTTCCTCTCCTCTAACCACAGGACTATCCCTTCCCCCTTGTCCCATCTCTTCTTCCTCTCCTCTAAACCACGATATGAAAAAGGAAAATGTCATTCCTGCAATTTATTTCTGATGATAGAGTTGGCCTCTGTGGGGGCAGAGGGACCTCAAAGCGCTGCTCTTTCATTAGAATTAGATTTTGCTGCGGGTCTCCTACAGCCTGCATCTTGAGAGAGAGAGAGAGAGAGAGAGAGAGAGAGAGAGAGAGAGAGAGAGAGAGAGAGAGAGAGGAACAGGTCGTATAACTAAGGCTAAGCCTTAGTCCCCCAGGGAGCCGACGAAGCTGTAAGCACAAGACACAGAGACCATTCTTCTTCACCTGGGTAGGAAAGCTCTACTACAAGACTCTTAAGTCTCCAGACTGAACGAATTGAAGCATTTTCTTCACCTAAGCTTTTTGGGATTACTCCCACTTTACCACCCCCCCCCCCCTTCCCTAAATAAGCTTTACGTGTGTTAAGTACCAGGTGTGTGATTTCATCCACATTTTCATATTCATTTTTTTTTTTTCTATATCGTGAGTACCTGGGTTGGGTACCAGGGCTGGAAGGCCTCCTTGAAGCTGTGCGTCACTTCGCTAGGCCGAGATGGCAGCTTTGGGTGGTTAATTATGTGATTTACTCGTTTTTTTTCTTTATTTTTTCTGTAAATGAATCTATGCTTTTTTTTTCCATTTCCATCTGTGATTGATATCAGATATTTTTTGTGTGATTCTCACTGTAATGATAGAAGACGTGGGTAGGTTAAGGGAGCGGGGAAGGGAGGGGGTGAGAGAGGTGAGGGCAGTGAGAGGTGGTAAGGGAATGAGAGGTGAGGGGATTGGAGAGCTAGAGGTAGAGGGGAGAAGAGTGAGAGGGGGAAGGAATGAGAGAGGACGAGAACAGTGATGGGAAAGATTGTGAGAATAGTTAGAGGGTGAGGGAGAGGAGACGAGGATACTGAGAGAGAGAGAGAGAGAGAGAGAGAGAGAGAGAGAGAGAGAGAGAGAGAGAGAGAGAGAGAGAGAGAGAGAGAGAGGTTCTGAACTTTAATTTAGTGTCATACTTTTACGAGTTAGTCCCTCCGACTTAGCCTTTCTGTCTCTGCTGACCTTTCTAAGTTCTCTGGCAGAGTGAATCAGGTATTGATTACATTCAGGTGCCATGGTTATAAAGACTTAAGTTAGAGTCACGAACGTAAGGGAATTGTTGTGATATTTTGCCTCAGATGCCGAACAAAGGTTATTTACTTATACAGTGGTGGAGTAATGTTTGGATAGTTTTTTCTCTAGTGGTGTAATTCAAAGTTCCTGTGCATGTCAAATGTTTATTTTTTTCTCCCAGTGGTAGTTAGGACAAGTAGATGAAGACGATACGAAAGCGAGAAATATGATGAAAGACGGTGTACCGTGGTGTACCTCAGGGCCAGAGCTTAGGGCCGCTTTCATTTTTTTTTCCCCTAGTGGAGTCATTCAAATGGTTATCTTTTCTAATGTTGTGATGCAAAGTCCCTGTACTTTTCAAAATGTTTACCTTTTCCTAGTGGTGTGATTCAAAGTTCCTATACTTGACTATTGTTTGATTTTTCTGACTGTATGACACTTTCACATCCAGAACTGCATTTCCTAGGGTGACCATCCAATACCACAGTTTCATCATTCAAATTTGATAGCTAGTAATATATCCCGTACAACAAAATTTTGATGGCAAAACTAAGACTGACTAATAGGGAAATGTCGAAAACTAAACCGTCTACTGAGAATTCACAGATTTCGCAGGTTGAAACCGCTTGGGCTACTGGGTAATTCAACCCGACCCGAATCTACACTGACCCCCGTCCGCCCTCTGTCGTTTAGGATTGATATGACCCAGGTGTCTTGACTTCAACTACGGCGTCATACGGACTTGTAACACAATGCAGACCGCCTTGCGTTCCCTCCGAGGCTCCCAGCCGACCCTAAGAGTCATCACTCTCTCCTCTCATATATCTTTATGCCACTCCTCATACGAGTCCACGGGCGGAGCCACTGGATAACCACAGATCCTTTTCGTTTGATGTAGGGCACCACGTCTCCCACAAGCTAACAGTTCACGTGAGTTCGCCCGTCTTCTCAAAGTTACTGCTCACGTGGTGGGAGGAGGGGGTTAATATGTCCACACTTATGCGACTGAAACCAAACATTATCCCACAATATACACTCTGGCTGTCTATACTTTTCCTCTACCCTGTTAACTTTGCGTTAGATCTTACAGTTAGGGATCCTCTCAGTGACCATAGAAGACGATCGCCCAGATCTGTAAATCTTGCACAAATTTGACATTTTTCTAGCAACTTCTTTCCTCACACCCTAACAAATGACAAATTGCATACACCGTCATCATTACACTTGTCACTTTTATCTAACGAACACTTAAACATTTACACTTTATACCTAGACCAGAACATAGGTTGAACTTGTCACAGACATAAGAAAACTCACAATTATTGGAAGAGAGGGTAGACTGTCTCACACGCTCGTACTACCACGTAAACCCGTTAAAGACTAACGTGTCACCTAGCGTTCCACCAACGTAAACATTGTAGCAGCAGCGAGAAGATACGAGAGGTCTTCAATACCCTTAAGAGAGGCTTGGATCCTACTGTGACCTACTGCCCTGCATCACTGGCGTGATCCCGCACTGTCTTCCTCTCTTCTTCACCATATTACCTCCCTCCTCACTCTTCAGCCAGTCACGTCCAATGTTCCACACCGTCCAATCATCACTCTAGTTGCCCCTGACTTGCTACGTGCTTCTATATCTACGTAGTTACGGCGGTTAAGCCGATGAAACTGCCAAGGAGGTGGTTTGATAGTTTGTCCTTACGTAAACCCGTTTGAACGCGTTACGTAACCCGTTTGAACGCGTTACGTAGCCCGTTTGAGCGCATTGTGTAACCCGTTTGAACGCATTATGCAGCCCGTTTGAACGCATTGTGTAACCCGTTTGAACGCATTACGTAACCCGTTTGAACGCATGATGTAACCCGTTTGAACGTATTACGTAACCCGTTTGAACGCATGATGTAACCCGGTTGAACGCGTTACGTAACCCGTTTGAACGCAATCCTGGAAACATTGACTTGTATAAATGACTCGCTGCGTGTTACTGTTATTGCCATAGCGCTCTTGCTCTGGCGTATAGACATAGTCACAATCGTGATGTTACGATGATCTCGTTACGTTACATTACTGGAAACATACGATCAGCTCGTTGATAAATCCTGGATGTTTATTGTTGAACGGAAGGCCTAATTATGCTGTATGATCTGGGAAATAGTATAAACATGACAGATGCCTGGTCGACCTCCAATCAAACACTTGGTAAATGATAATATATATATATATATATATATATATATATATATATATATATATATATATATATATATATATATTGAATTAGCTAAATTGAACAAGTGTAGAACAAAAGTAGCTAAGGGAAAGTGCCATTTGATTGAATAAGTATCACTCTGATGTAAAATGAATGAGCTTAATGATAATCATTAGGTCATACTCTTCCATCTCATACGAAGAATCGGAAACTTTCCATATACGATTCACTGCCTGCACTTTTGAAGTGTAAGTTTTCCGAACCCTAGAATTATGTCGACCTTCCCTGATGACCTCCAAGACATTTATCGACCTCCCCCCCCGTCGATCCCTCGACGTTCATCAACCCCCCCCCCCCTCTCTCTCTCTCTCTCTCTCCCTCCCTCCTTCTCTCTCTCTCTCTCTCTCTCTCTCTCTCTCTCTCTCTCTCTCTCTCTCTCTCCTCTCTCTCTCTCTCTCTCTCTCTCTCTCTCTCTCTCTCTCTCTCTCTCTCGCTCTCCTTCTCTCTCTCTCTCTCTCTCTCTCTCTCTCTCTCTCTCTCTCTCTCTCTCTCTCTCTCTCTCTCTCTCTCTCTCTCTCTCTCTCTCTCTCTCTCTCTCTCTCTCTCTCTCTCTCCCCTGCGAAGTTCCCTCGACCCCTGTGGGAAGGGGGAAGGGTTGGGGGTGGGGGGGGAGTGTCTATAACGACCCCTCATGGGAACTACAACTCTGGTGGCACCATGTTGTATTTCCATCCTAGCGACGAAAACCTATTGTCCGTCTGACAATGCAATCCTAAGTCCCCCGTCCTCCTCCCAACGTCTGACTATCGTATATCAAAGAGGTGCCTTCCCCGTGCCCACACCAGAGCCACGGCTCTCAAGAAACCTGGGAAGTGGAGTGTACAGTAGGGGAAGTGCCGGCCGGCCGTCTTGCTGTCTGGTTTGGTGGCTCGCCCGCTTCATTACAAGACAGTATACCCGGGTCGTCGTGCTGTCTGGTTAGGTGGCTCGCTCGCCCGCTTCAATACAAGACGGGATGAAAGTCCATGACACTCGGCGGTCACCAGAGACCTTTGGACTCCAGGATCTG
>NC_092232.1:7871314-7888814 GCF_036320965.1 Panulirus ornatus
CGCAAGGAAAGAAACGAGGAATGGCCCAACCCACCCACGTACACATGTATATACATAATCGCCCATACACGCATATATTCATACATATGTATTTTATCGTATACATAACATGTATATACACAGACATATACAAATATACACATGTACATTTTCATACTTGCTGCCTTTATCCATTCTCGTCGCCACCGCGCCACGCATGAATGACATATCCCAACCCCCTTTCCCACCAGCGAGGTAGCGCCAGGAAAAGACAAAAAAGGTCACATTCATTCACATTCAGTCTGTAGCTGTCATGTGTAATGCACCGAAACCACAGCATACACCTTCCTGTCCCAGGAGTTCCTTCTATTCTTATGAAGCTCCTGCAGCGCTCAGGAAACTGGCCACGTCCACCGGTCGGTATCACAGATCATAAAGTGTTGTGATGTGTGTGTGTGTGTGTGTATGTGTGTGTCTGTCGTCTGTGTGCAGAGAGCGTAAGGCAAATGAATAGTAAGTAAATGCTCGGTCTTTTTCTGTATAACATTTGTATCTCGGGCATGTTTTGAAAAGGTGTTTTGATATAATTATATATACCGAAGTTGAGCGGCCATATATAGATAGTACTCCAGTCCAATTGCTATTTAGGTAAGCATCATTACCGTAAAGCTGATATTAGCCTAGAGTTTTCTTACTCACAAACACTCTTTTGTTGTTGTTTTCGTTGAAGAATCCTAGGTCTACTATACCTTCATCATCCCTTGATAATTCCATTATTTAAGACATATTGGCTCTAAATAGGATATTGTGATATTAGCCTGGAGTGTGGTGGGAAAATGTCCATCACCGATGTAACCCGTGCTAGATAGAACGAGACTCGTCGTCAAACTCGTTCCTCTGTTTCCATTGCTTATTCAACACACAGAGGCAAGAACTCCCGTCGTAGATCGAAGCGCCGGACACTCTCCCTCCCTCCTCCTCCGTCCTCAGCCTCACGCAGCGGCACCACACTCATTTTATTACAGAGGAAAGGAAAAAAAAATGGAAGTTACGGAGTAAACTCGCGTGTCATTGTCGAGATAAAAAATATAATCTATATATATATAAGACGGAAATATATACATCTCATATATAGTCTACCTCATGGCGTGCGGGCAACGACGCTAAACAGAGGAAGCGAAAAAGGAATTAAGGAGTTCCTCTGCTGTCAAGTTAGTCCGAGGTAAAATAGGCGGACTTCAGTTGTTAAAGCGGTTGTTTTTTTTGGGGGTTGGTAAGGATATATGTATGTATGTAGTGTGAGAGCTGCCTGGATTCCGATTCTCTGCCATTGCCATGACACAAGCAGGGAAAAAGTAGTAGCACAATACAGAGGGATAGAGAGTTGAGTAATCGGAAACTAAGAGATGTTTACTTAGAGTTGACTTGCTCACGAGCACCTGGGTCATTAGCGGGTGGAGGACTGGTCTTGATTAAGATGATATGAAAGGAGTTGTTGCTCTTAATTATTGACAATATAGACAACAAGATGGTTCCGTAAAATTTAGGACGAGAGAAGGATAGATAGAGTTGATAGAGAGTGATGAGAGAGGATAAGAAATATAACTGGTTCGAGAAGTTTTCACCGGAGCGTAAGGGAAGGGTAATGGAGGTGGAGGTGCGTGCGTCCTGTAGACCATGAGAGGAAATGCATTTGTTCACTGCAATGTACGGTTTCGCGGGGTACGTATGTCTCCATGGAATTGTTTAAGGAGGGGATTGTAGGAGGTAAAGCAAGAGTGAGAAAGAGGGCAAGATGAGAGAGGAGGTATTGTAGAGACTTGGGAAGTTTCGATGTTGTTGCTTGTGATAGCTAAGCCTGGTGCTGATCATGTGAGAAAGTAGCAGAAGTGTGATGAGTTTGTAAAGTTCTGAAAATAGCTTAATAACTCTCTCTAAGCAGTCTATCTAGGTACAGTACGTTAGGGTCCGTCAATTGGAGTGATTTTCTACCAAACGAGGACAGAATCTGTTTGAATCTGAGTGGACGTACAGCGGTGGACCATGGAACGTATCATCATAGGTGGGAGGGCTGTTTGACCATGAAAATGTGTGAAAGCGAGACCATCTGAAAGCAAAAATAATGAAGGAATAGTGGATAAACAAAGTTGTACTGGTGCCGAGTCGTTGGCTATTAGTTAGTTGTGTCAGTGAGATGTATGTGCTGGAAATGTAGTTGTTTGAGGACAATTGTGAGGTTTTTTGATCGATAAGAACGTGGAGAGACGCAATGGGAGAAATACAAGGCGTGGTTGAGGATGAGGATACGAGGTGTTTAAATGGTTTGCCAGGAGAGAAGAGTGATGAAAATACCAAGGAATAGGGGTCGGAGAACTAGCGATACAGCTCAGGAAGTCAAATGGATCTAGGAAAGATGAAGAGGCAATAAAAGTTTGTGACGGGCCTATCAGGGGTGAAACGAGAGAGAGAGAGAGAGAGAGAGAGAGAGAGAGAATAAAACGGTTTCTATACTCTCGTTTCTTACCTGGGGCGTCCAAGGGAAGCGGTGAAGGAGGGTGGAGGGGGTCGTCGTGCGCCCATACTCGCCATGAGATGCTGAGATCACTTATTGCTCACCACTGACGGCGACTCGTATTTGAGCCACGAATATCGACGACGATGTTCAGACGAGGAGAGAGAGAGAGAGAGAGAGAGAGAGAGAGAGAGAGAGAGAGAGAGAGAGAGAGAGAGAGAAGGTTACCCTTGTTTATAACTTGCATGTTTCATGTTGTGTCCATGTGTGATAGCCTACCCAGCTAGGAGGCTGAAGTAGGCCAGGTTTAATGTCTCTCTCTCTCTCTCTCTCTCTCTCTCTCTCTCTCTCTCTCTCTCTCTCTCTCTCTCTCTCTTTTCCTCCCAACGAGGCCACGAATCCTGCTCACGTGAATCTACGGGACGTACAGAGTCCCTTGAAGGACTCGTCTCACTCCTCCGTGGAGGCTGTTGACACAGAGATCCTGCGGCGTAACAAGCTAGACCATCTGAAGGGAGTTTCCCAACAAAATCGACCACATAGGAAATACGACGCTTCTCCCGGGCCAGTTTGTTAAATTAGTTAGTTAGTTAGTTAGTTAGTGAGTTAGTGAGTTAGTTAGTTAGTTAGTTAGTTAGTTGGTTTCGTGACCCAGTGTTTTCATCTATGCGGCTCGACGCAGCTTCGAGGCTGCGCCCCAAGTGGGAGAAGAGTACGATGGGCTGCTATCGAGTGGGATTGAGGGTCCTTGACGGCGTTCTCTATTGCTCTCCGTCCGTTCGAGGGGGTGACTTAAAAACCACTGGCAAGTACGGGGTCTAGGAACACCTTCACCTGATGCATCGTCCTTCAGCAACCCGTGCATAAGGACTCTTAGATCAGGTGAAGAGGCCATCATCAAAGGGTTCCAAGAGCACTTCAGTTGGGTAATCCTCTTCTTAAGGGGAATCGATGCTTCGAAGTCTCCTCATCTCACGTCTCAATGGAACCTCGACAAGTTTGCCCGGGAAAAATGTTATTAAGCTTTTTAAGCGTTTTGAGCAGGTTGCGTCATGAGCTTTTAATTCGCTTCAGCAATATTCATGGCCTGATTATTTTTTTTTCCTTTTTCATTTTTTGCATGTAAAAGTGAATTCAAATTTATATATATATATATATATATATATACCTATTTAACATATTTAGAGCACATTTTTTTCTTTTTAATTTCTAATGAGCTGGGGTAAGTTTACATTTTTTTTTTTTTTTCATACCGTTTGAATTACAAACAGAAATACGAATATTCTCATCCTGCAGTCTGTGTGATAAAACAGTTTATTCCAAAATGTTTTCCCATGATAATCGTATTAAGCCATGCACATCGTTACACTCCCAGAAAGTTACTGAATTGCTAATCATAAAAATATGATAGATTGCTGATTATAGATGTTTCAGTAAGAATGATAACTGTATCAGTTTAGCGATTATAATTATAGAGTGATTATGGGAAAGATCATCCTTTTGGGGAACACGTCCCCGCACGTGGCAGTAAAGTGGGCCATGGTGGGAGGCTAGCATTTGTGTACTCAAATCTGTCTCTTCCTATTCTAAGTGGGTGAGGTGAGGGCGAGAAGAGCAAGAAGGCTCCTCTCTCTCTCTCTCTCTCTCTCTCTCTCTCTCTCTCTCTCTCTCTCTCTCTCTCTCTCTCTCCACTATCTCCGGTAAGAACACGTAGGAAAAAGAAAAAAAAAAAAAGACATTGGTGAAGTATGACTTCATGGAATTGCACGGGATAGAACGAAAGGGTGATCCTGCAGTGATATTTTGATGCACTGTCCTACCCTCTGGTACACTTCGCTTCAGTACATTCGCAAGGTCTTCAGTAAGAGAAAAGAATATACATATATATATATATATATATATATATATATATATATATATATATATATATATATATATATATATATATATATTATTTATCTATTCATTATTTATTTATTTTATTTAATTGTTGTTCAGTCAGTAGATGCCTCAACTGATGATGAATTTAAACTCCAGTGTTCAGCGCGTCTGTCTGCAGAGAATCTTTTCCCCACGTCAGTATTACACCTTTTAACTCGCCTCTAAGTTTTACCTCGTCTTTCTTTTAGTTTGGAGACCGAAATTGTTGAAATTGTTTCTAGCGTTTTGAAGTCGATGGTCCTCGTTATGACACCTCACGTCCGTTTTCCATTTCTGTTTGTTGCTTGACCCTGTTCAGCTTGCTTCATTTTGTAGCTGATAATAACTTCCGGGATCCCTCTCTTCATATACTTTAATTAGTGGATCTCCAAATATTTGATAATCGCTTTTCGTATCGTTGTCTAGAAAGCACATAACTTTGCATTTGTGTACATGAGATTTCGTCCGTCGTTTGTCCGACCCATCTAACTGTTTCACAGTCTCGCCTTTTCTACAGCTCTACCTCCTAGTTTTGCATCAGCCGCAGATTTGAAGATCTCAGGTATGAGACCCAATTGTAGTAGATCATGAATAGAATAGGGCCAAGGACCGACCCCTGTGGTACACCACTCGTCACGTCCAACCAATCTAAAGCTATTCATTGCCTTCTGTCGGTGAGCCAGTCAGTAACACATACACGTAGTTCGTTCCTTATTCCATATGGTTCTAATCTACATACAGTCTCTCTTGTGGTACTTCATCAGTTGGTCTTTGAAAGTCAAAAATAATCGCAGTAGAAAGGACTATTGAGTCCCAGTTGCCAAATATACATATATATATATATATATATATATATATATATATATATATATATATATATATATATATATATATATATATCATTGGAGGATTCTTATCAAATTTGCTAAGACTTTACGATCATTTGTTGTAGAAGCCATGCTGGTTGTGTGACGATATTTCGTGATGGTCTAAAAATGTCACGAGAGAGAGAGAGAGAGAGAGAGAGAGAGAGAGAGAGAGAGAGAGAGAGAGAGAGAGAACATTCCTTTCCCTCCACTCATTCTAGTCGGGAACACGTTTCCTCTCCACTCCCTTCAGCCAGGAGAATGCCCTCCCCTCCATTACCTCGAGTTCGAAAGATGCCTACCCTCCCTTCACTCTCTCCAGCCGAAAACACAACTCCACTCCCTCCAGCTGGGAGAACACACCTCGTCCCTCCTCCCTACTTCCTGTCCCCAACCTCCGCGCCTGAACTCTCTCTCTCTCTCTCTCTCTCTCTCTCTCTCTCTCTCTCTCTCTCTCTCCCCTCCAAGCAGCGATGGATGGAAGAAGAAGCCTTACCTACAGTTGGTGTGGAATATTATGACCCAACCCACCTCCGCGCCTGAACTCTCTCTCTCTCTCTCTCTCTCTCTCTCTCCCCCCCATTCCAAGCAGCGATGGATGGAAGAAGAAGCCTTACCTACAGTTGGTGTGGAATATTATGACCCAACCCACAGCAGGTGTCTCGTATGGAATGGAGATATGATTACTTCGGGTACTCCAGCAGTTCCACTTTTACCAAGGTGCACAAAGGGGTCCAAACAGCGACAGACCACCGGGTCCTTTTGAGGCTTCTTGTGACAGTGGAAAATATCAGAAACTCACAGATTAGTGTGGTAGACGTTACAGGTAATTCAAAGAGAATGACCTGCAAATTATCATTGTGACTTAAGGAGGCGCAAATAATATACAAGTCGGTAAAATCTTTCGTATTCTTTACATGATAGAAACTTATCTATCAGGATAGACGAATTCACATTTTATTTTTCTCCGTTATCTAAAGTTAGAATGAGAGAGAGGACTTCTCACAGGAGTGGTTCTCACGGACGCCACTAGGTATAAGCGAAAGGACAGAGGCGGTGGCGCTGAGGGGCAGCAGATCAGCTAATCAATCAGTGTCACGCTATTGTTCACTGCTCGGGTCACGTCGTCGGGTGGACAGTCTCCTGGGAAATATATTATACACTTCGGCCGCCCCGATCCATCAGCGGCCACCTTTGTTTACACCTCCGCACCTTGCTCGAACAGTATATCCTGCAGGAAAAAGGAAATAGAAGAGTGTCAGGTTGCGGTAATAAGTCAGGGAGAGAAAATTTTTTTGAAAAGACACGACACTGTCGTTGGTTTGAGGTTCACGGTTGTGAGGGATAATGAGGGGGAAGTTGGGTGTGAGTGGATCTCTTGCTGTGCACTTGCCTCATGTTATGCAGTGGTGGGATGTGAGCAGTGTTTTCGGCTCATTTCACCCCCACTGTAGTTATTGGAGGGACTGAATTAGATGTGATGTGACTGAATAGTCTGAGGCATTGTTAATTATCTCTTTCTCAGTAAAATACCACTTAAAAAAGGTGGGGGGGAAAGGGGGTTTTAAGTGGCTGCTGGGGTGGCAGGACAGGATATTTCCTTTAGGATATGAACTTCATATATATATATATATATATATATATATATATATATATATATATATATATATATATATATATATATATATGAATGTATGTATTTATATTCTGAGACAATGGTGTGTGATGTCACCATGGCTGTATAATTTGTTTACGGATGGAGTGGTACAGGAGGTAAATGCAAGAGCCTTCGAGAGAAGACGAATGTGTGTGTGTGTGTGTGTGTGTGTGTGTGTGTGTGTGTTTCTTTCAGTAGTCTGCAGTACCTCCTCACTTCTCAGAATTTGTCAGCATGTCTTTTTATCATCCAAGACTGAAGCTCTTTTGTATCTGCAGACCCACACTAGCTCCGTGTCCCTCTACCAGATATGAGGGAACATACCATCAGCGTGCGCTGGCTACTTCCATAGGACTTTTGAGGAGCTGGGATCCTCATCCTCTCTCTCTCTCTCTCTCTCTCTCTCTCTCTCTCTCTCTCTCTCTCTATCTATCTATCTATCTATCTATCTATCTATCTATCTGTCTATCTATCTATCTATATATCTATCTGTCTATCTATCTGTCTATCTATCTATCTCTCTCTCTCAGTCGGGGTATTGGCAAAAGCAAATCTAAAATGTGACATCCTTATTTTTTTTTCTTCTTCTTCCCTTGACTGCTGTGCCTTGCGTACGACCCAATCCCGGCAGAACTCGCACGATCATGGGCGCCGGTGGGTGATCGGCCGCCTCGTTACTGCTGATGGTACATTAATATTCAGGGGTGAAGGAGGCAGCAGGGCGAAGTGTGGTGGGCGTGGGGTCAGGCTGGACGAGTGCTGCTGAGTGTTGGGTGAGCGGGCGATCTCCCGGGTGAGTGGGCCTTGCACCTTGGTGGTGATGCCCTCTTTATGCAGCCTCATTATATATATATATATATATATATATATATATATATATATATATATATATATATATATATATATATATATATATTCCTTTGAGTCTACGGGGAATTGAAACACGATAAGTTCCCAAGTGCACTTTCGTGTAATAATCACATCATCAGGGGAGATACAAGAAAGAAATATAAGTCAGTTTGATATATATATGTATATATATATATATATATATATATATATATATATATATATATAGATAGATAGATAGATAGAGAGAGAGAGAGAGAGAGAGAGAGAGAGAGAGAGAGAGAGAGAGAGAGAGACTGAAGGCGAAAAACAATTGTGACTGAATCTTTGAGTGGGCTTCAGACAAAATCTGGCACACTGTCAGGAAAACGAGAAAGCGAATCATACAGAATAAATCTTTTTTTTTTTTTTTTTCTTTGCTTTTATCCAGGAAGTATGATTTTTTTTCTTTTCTTCCCCTGAAGCCCGACAAGTGGATAAAGTGAGCGAAATTAGGACTGACATCTCTTGAGTCCTTTTAAAACATATTTAGAGAATTTTCAGCTATGCTCGAGATGAGAAAATGAAGCGAGTTTTGCGTATTCCATGTGTTTGGCTTTACCTCCCCCCCTCCCCACCCCTGACGCCTTGGTGTAGTTAAGGTGTGAGCGAAGATCTTTACCCTCACAAGTACAAGCTATGGTTGTAAGCTGGTCTCTTGAGGCATGTGGTTAAGGTATCTTCTCCCTGTGTTCGGCTGCTGGTCGTGGTCAGTATGGCAACAGGAAGAATGAAGAGATATTGAGACAATGTGAGTATCATCCGTTGATATAGAAAGCTGGAGTTTATTCTGATTCATTGTCCAATCTTCACACCTTTTTGTTATACCCTAAGGAATAAAAGGCCCGGGTATTTGAGTAGAGGTGGGTGATTGGGAGGATAGAAGGGTATGGTGTTTGGGGGAGATAGTCTTATGGGGAGAGGAGGCGTTGGGAGAGACTAGAGGGTGTTCGTGTGTGTGTGTGTGTGTGTGTGTGTGTGTGTGTATGAGAGAGAGAGAGAGAGAGAGAGAGAGAGAGAGAGAGAGAGAGAGAGAGATAAATGCATGGAGTACAGTGGATAGTCATTCATCAGGGTGAGAAGAGGGCTGTGTTAGCTTGGGGAGTAATGCCGTCAGTGGAGCGTTGTAGTGCGATCTGGTGCGTTACTGTGCGGTGCAGTGCGTTGCTGTGCGATGCGATGCGATGCGGTGCGTTGCGGTGCATTGCGTTGCGTTGCGTTGCGTTGCTGTGCGATGCGTTGCGGTACGGTGCGGTGCGTTGCTGCGCGGTGCGTTCAAGGCTACGGAGAAGGCAGAAGGTGCAAGTTCTTCACGAACACGGGGGACCTCTTCCCCTCCGTCTCGCTGGGATCGAACTGGTTCTTGCAGTAACAGTTATACACACATACACATGACGAGGTGTTGAAGGCCATTCAACAAGACTCAAACCCCGCAGCATCAGTGTGTCTAATTCACTTTGAATTCTTCCTCTGACTGGGCTGTATTTCATTATTATCGTGTCATCTGTATAGTCAGAAGCTGTAGCGGTGCGTTTTGTCTTCTGGAGATTAATAAAGAAAATGACATGAATCTACTGTAAGACCGAACTTTCCCATTGGCAAATACGTTGTAGGGGCAAGGTGCTGACGTGCTAATTTGTGTCAGGGTAAGGTTTTGACGTGGCCATACGGGGTAGTGGTAAGATGTTTATATGGCCAGACTGACGTGGCCAGATGATATGGGTGACAAGCTATTGACGTGGCCAGATGGTATAGGTGGCAAGCTATTGACGTGGCTAGGTGGTATAGGTGACAAGCTATTGATGTGGCCAGATGGTATAGGTGACAAGCTATTGACGTGGCCAGATGGTATAGGTGGCAAGCTGTTGACGTGGCCAGATGGTGTAAGGTCAAGGCTTTCGTTTAGCCCTTGCAGGGACTTGGCTGCTGGTCTTGCTGTGAACGAGCCAGAGTGCTGACGTGAGTCACACATGATGCATGAGGCTAGCTGGTGTGTACAGGCCGTCTCGTCTGCTCGGATGAGATTGTTCTGATCGTACAGATCAAGGAGAGAGGAAGTGCCTCATTGCGTTGATGCTCGAGTACCCAATGCGGACGCCAGCTGTGTGTGTGTGTGTGTGTGTGATGCTGAGAAGCGCTGGCAACATTTGGCTGGCGGCCACTGGCGCTGGGGACTTGATTTTAGGCTTCACAAAGGTATAAGTTATCATAAAAGAAAAAATCTGATTTTGGACTTTACAAGATAACTTTTAAAACCTCAGCTTTGATCCACGTGAGGTAGTCTGTCTGTACGCCGTGGTGATTGATCTGTCTGTGGCACGCGGATCAGTAGGTACATAGGATCAATTTACTAGGTTTTTCGCCACTTAATTTTCTTGCCTCTTACGAAGCACCGATTCATATGATTTTTTTTGTTTCTCAAGTTTTAAAGAGGTCTTTTGAAGACTTGAGTCTGGCTAGAGGTAAAGAATTATTACACTGTGGCCAAGATTCTCGCGTAGTTTCCCCCCTCCACACCCCTTCCACAAAAAAAAAAAAACCCTGAGTTTGTGAGACAAGAACTGTGAGAAAATATTCTTTTTTTTTCTTCACGTTGCAGGCTCAAGTCTAGGACAAAAGTCTATATCAAGGCCTCGGGCCCTTAATTGAATTATAGAGAGGATTATGACACCAGAAGCCTCCTAGTTGATAGTCGTAATGGTTTATGTATGAAAGGAAAAACGTACTTGGGTCTGGACAGAGAGCAAAGCAAGCGAGGACTAGGACGGGTATCAGGAGGAGGTGGGAGGTGGGTAGAGACACCAGCCTCTCCTCCTCCTCCTCCTCCCGCCACACATTTGTATGCAAGTCAACGCAGTCGAACAACCGGGAAACTCTTCAGGTGGTTTCGTCCACGACTTTCCTGAGGGATCGTAAAGTCTTCCCGTAACGAAGGTTTTTTTTTGCTCTTTTTTTCTCTTTTTTTTTCTCTAGACTTCGAGGAAAGCCTGGCGAGCGTTGGTTGACCATACCGCCAGCTGGGGCTCGCCAAATCGACATTCTGGAGTACTATTGCTGCTCAGGCTGGCCACGCCCTCAGTACAGCCGATGGGGAAAGACGTACTCACGTGATGTTGCAAGATGAGGAGAGGGTTCGGAAGCCACACGACGCCTAGTTGAGAGTCATCGTGGGATATGTACGAAAGAAAGTACATATTTGGGATATCTGGACTCCACAAGATACATAGTTGAGAGTCGTAATGGGATATGTACGAAAGAAAGTACATATTTGGGACATCTGGACTCCACAAGACACATAGTTGAGAGTCGTAATGGGATATGTACGAAAGAAAGTACATATTTGGGACATCTGGACTCCACAAGACACATAGTTGAGAGTCGTAATGGGATATGTACGAAAGAAAGTACATATTTGGGACATCTGGACTCCACAAGACACATAGTTGAGAGTCGTAATGGATATGTACGAAAGAAAATACATATTTGGGACATCTGGACACCACAAGACACATAGTTGAGAGTCATAATGGGATATGTACGAAAGAAAATACATATTTGGGACATCTGGACACCACAAGACACATAGTTGAGAGTCGTAATGGATATGTACGAAAGAAAATACATATTTGGGACATCTGGACTCCACAAGACACATAGTTGAGAGTCGTAATGGATATGTACGAAAGAAAGTACATATTTGGGACATCTGGACTCCACAAGACACATAGTTGAGAGTCGTAATGGATATGTACGAAAGAAAATACATATTTGGGACATCTGGACTCCACAAGACACATAGTTGAGAGTCGTAATGGATATGTACGAAAGAAAATACATATTTGGGACATCTGGACTCCACAAGACACATAGTTGAGAGTCGTAATGGATATGTACGAAAGAAAGTACATATTTGGGACATCTGGACTCCACAAGACACATAGTTGAGAGTCGTAATGGATATGTACGAAAGAAAATACATATTTGGGACATCTGGACTCCACAAGACACATAGTTGAGAGTCGTAATGGATATGTACGAAAGAAAGTACATATTTGGGACATCTGGACTCCACAAGACACATAGTTGAGAGTCGTAATGGATATGTACGAAAGAAAGTACATATTTGGGACATCTGGACTCCACAAGACACATAGTTGAGAGTCGTAATGGATATGTACGAAAGAAAATACATATTTGGGACATCTGGACTCCACAAGACACATAGTTGAGAGTCGTAATGGATATGTACGAAAGAAAGTACATATTTGGGACATCTGGACTCCACAAGACACATAGTTGAGAGTCGTAATGGATATGTACGAAAGAAAGTACATATTTGGGACATCTGGACTCCACAAGACACATAGTTGAGAGTCGTAATGGATATGTACGAAAGAAAGTACATATTTGGGACATCTGGACTCCACAAGACACATAGTTGAGAGTCGTAATGGATATGTACGAAAGAAAATACATATTTGGGACATCTGGACTCCACAAGACACATAGTTGAGAGTCGTAATGGATATGTACGAAAGAAAATACATATTTGGGACATCTGGACTCCACAAGACACATAGTTGAGAGTCGTAATGGATATGTACGAAAGAAAGTACATATTTGGGACATCTGGACTCCACAAGACACATAGTTGAGAGTCGTAATGGATATGTACGAAAGAAAGTACATATTTGGGACATCTGGACTCCACAAGACACATAGTTGAGAGTCGTAATGGATATGTACGAAAGAAAGTACATATTTGGGACATCTGGACTCCACAAGACACATAGTTGAGAGTCGTAATGGATATGTACGAAAGAAAGTACATATTTGGGACATCTGGACTCCACAAGACACATAGTTGAGAGTCGTAATGGATATGTACGAAAGAAAGTACATATTTGGGACATCTGGACTCCACAAGACACATAGTTGAGAGTCGTAATGGATATGTACGAAAGAAAGTACATATTTGGGACATCTGGACTCCACAAGACACATAGTTGAGAGTCGTAATGGATATGTACGAAAGAAAATACATATTTGGGACATCTGGACTCCACAAGACACATAGTTGAGAGTCGTAATGGATATGTACGAAAGAAAATACATATTTGGGACATCTGGACTCCACAAGACACATAGTTGAGAGTCGTAATGGATATGTACGAAAGAAAGTACATATTTGGGACATCTGGACGCCACAAGACACATAGTTGAGAGTCGTAATGGGATATGTACGAAAGAAAGTACATATTTGGGACATCTGGACTCCACAAGACACATAGTTGAGAGTCGTAATGGGATATGTACGAAAGAAAATACATATTTGGGACATCTGGACTCCACAAGACACATAGTTGAGAGTCGTAATGGGATATGTACGAAAGAAAATACATATTTGGGACATCTAGACACCACAAGACACATAGTTGAGAGTCGTAATGGATATGTACGAAAGAAAGTACATATTTGGGACATCTGGACTCCACAAGACACATAGTTGAGAGTCGTAATGGATATGTACGAAAGAAAGTACATATTTGGGACATCTGGACTCCACAAGACACATAGTTGAGAGTCGTAATGGATATGTACGAAAGAAAGTACATATTTGGGACATCTGGACTCCACAAGACACATAGTTGAGAGTCGTAATGGATATGTACGAAAGAAAATACATATTTGGGACATCTGGACTCCACAAGACACATAGTTGAGAGTCGTAATGGATATGTACGAAAGAAAATACATATTTGGGACATCTGGACTCCACAAGACACATAGTTGAGAGTCGTAATGGATATGTACGAAAGAAAATACATATTTGGGACATCTGGACTCCACAAGACACATAGTTGAGAGTCGTAATGGATATGTACGAAAGAAAATACATATTTGGGACATCTGGACTCCACAAGACACATAGTTGAGAGTCGTAATGGATATGTACGAAAGAAAGTACATATTTGGGACATCTGGACTCCACAAGACACATAGTTGAGAGTCGTAATGGATATGTACGAAAGAAAGTACATATTTGGGACATCTGGACTCCACAAGACACATAGTTGAGAGTCGTAATGGATATGTACGAAAGAAAGTACATATTTGGGACATCTGGACTCCACAAGACACATAGTTGAGAGTCGTAATGGATATGTACGAAAGAAAATACATATTTGGGACATCTGGACTCAGAAGGTTGTATAATAATCAGAGGCTTGTATGATAATCAGAAGCTTAAATAATCAGACAACATCAGTACCGCCTGCTTCAGTAGTACATAATCGAGATAACTTAGAAGCTAAAATCAATTGACTATACCCAGTTTGGTGTGACCTTCAACCCTTAATTATCCCTTCAGGAAGCTGAAGGGAGAACATAAAGATGGCTGAGGCACTACTGACCCCAAGATACACGCCCATCATAAAAGTGACCTGGCTCGATAATGAGGATAATGACGCTGTCTTGTGTTAACTGATGGCTGGAAATATAGATGAAGAACGAGGATGTCGAATGAGAGAGAGAGAGAGAGAGAGAGAGAGAGAGAGAGAGAGAGAGAGAGAGCAGGACGTTCTCTCGAACATGTAGAACATATCCAGCACCAACTCGGAGCAGCTGAGAACCCCCATGTGTTGCAAAACGTGCAAATATCCACACTGGCTCTGCCCGCCTTCCGCTCTCGTGGCAGTTTTCTGCAAACGTAAGTGTTTCAGGATGTTCCCTGCATAAAACATGGTGAAGAGAGTGCTGATAAATATATATATATATATATATATATATATATATATATATATATATATATATATATATATATATATATATATACACACATATATTATCCCTGGGGATAGGGGAGAAAGAATACTTCCCACGTATTCCCTGCGTGTCGTAGAAGGCGACTAAAAGGGAAGAGAGCGGGGGGCTAGAAATCCTCCCCTCTCGTTTTTTTTTTTTTTTTTCCCAAAAGAAGGAACAGAGAAGGGGGCCAGGTGAGGATATTCCCTCTAAGGCCCAGTCCTCTGTTCTTAACGCTACCTCGCTAACGCGGGAAATGGCGAATAGTATAAAATATATATATATATATATATATATATATATATATATATATATATATATATATATATATATATATATATTTCTTTCTATTTTTTATTTCTATTATACTTAATCGCCGTCTCCTGCGTTAGGGAGGTAGCGCAAGGAAGCAAACGAGGAATGGCCCAACCCACCCACGTACACATACATAAGAACTGGCATTGTCCTGTTTTGAAATTCCTGTTGACATGATGAAGTTGACACTGTATATTAGTTGTGGAAATGGTACAATTAGACTTGATTTATCATTTATCTAAAACTGACGTGTCTTCAATCATGTGTAATTATATTTCACGTCAAGCAGTCTGTCAGGTGCTTGTCGAAATTAACGAATACATTGTACGATATTGCTACTAGATGCGCAAATCTGTCGAGCCCTTTTCATTCATTTATTCTGAAGGAGAAATGATGAACACGTTTTACCGTATAGCGAAAGACGGGGGAATCCATAAGCGTTAACTGCACACTAAATGGTGTTCTTTCATGGTGTACTACACCACCTTGTCTTAGTGGTTATTCATCGTTCTATTCTCTTACTGGATACATAAGTCGCTTCGTGATTCTCCTCTGAGCGGTTCCAGCCCCTCTCACACGGCCATCTTTACCCCCACTGATCTGAGAGACGACAACGTTATGGAATCTATAGTTTACCCCCCTCCACCGGTGGGCGCAAAGGTAACAACATTCTCCATCCTCGTAATCCAAGTCGAACTTCACTTGAGCAATGTTGGCCTTGACATCTTCGAGCAATGTTGGCCTTGACATCTTCGAGCAATGTTGGCCTTGACATCTTCGAGTAATGTTGGCCTTGACATCTTCGAGCAATGTTGGCCTTGACATCTTCGAGCAATGTTGGCCTTGACATCTTCGTCTTCGCCTCGCTACCCCTCCAGCACCCAGGCAGACCCGTGGTGTACTGAGGAGTACTTCCCGTTGCTGAAGGTTGTACTAAAGGTCACTATCACAGGAGAGGAATAGGGTGTACGTCAGTTATGATATTATTAAGTCGTGCGCGGCAGAGGGGATCTTTTTCCCTTCACTGACTCTGTTGATCTCAAGAGCCTAAGAATGAAGAAAACGTGTGGTGGTGGTGGCAGGCGGGCTGCCACGTTTCTTTAGATTAAGTGGATTATTTCTCTTTTCTTTTCACGTCTTCGTTTCTTTTACACTGCTTTTGTTTAAGACAAGGAGAAGGGGAAGATCGCGCTGGGGATGGAAGGGTGGAATGAAAAATATGTTGAGTTTTCGTTGCCTGAAGATTCAGGATGGTGTGAGGCGTGCACGGGATAGGATGAATTGGAGTGATGTGGTATATAGGGGTCGACGTGCTGCCAACGTACTGAAACAGGTCTTATGAAGCGGTCCGGGCAGACCACAGAACGTTCTGACGGTCCTGGTTATAAACAGATGGGGCTTGGTTTCGGTGAATTGTAAAGGACATTTAGAAAGTGAATGTGAGCGTCATTGGCCAGGCGTGTGTGTGTGTGTGTGTGTGTGTGTGTGTGTATGTGTGTATGGGTGGATGAACACGCTCGTATGTGTGTGGAGGAGCGGGGAAGGAGGAGGGGGGGGTGAAGGTTGTTCCAATTTATGTACCCATAAATATTTTTCTTGGAGAAGTTTTGTTTTAGGGCAGTTTTAGGGGGAAGCCACCATATAGTTTACCACTCCTTTCTCCCCCTCCTTCCTCTCTCTCTCTCTCTCTCTCTCTCTCTCTCTCTCTCTCTCTCTCTCTCTCTCTCTCTCTCTCTCTCTCCTTCCCAGAATCCTAAAAATATCCTTGATTGCAGGTTTCCTTTATTCATTATTTTCTTTACCATTCTTGTATTGATATAAGTGTACACATGAGTCTATATGTCCCTTTGTCATTACGTGTTCGTGCATATTTATCTATTAGTGATTACCTGTTTTGTACTGCACGGGGAGGGAGTTTTACACTGGTTGGGGTCCCATCTCTTGGAACTTCCTTTACTGTCATACAGTTTCTTAAGTTTATGTGTATGGTGTCTGCATTTGCCATGTCTTGAGTCATTCTCTTCCATTCGTCCATCGTTCATGTGCGACAAAAATACTTGTGTACGCCTTTTTCTTGACAAGTTCCTCGCTTAGTTTCATGTTATGTGCTGTGGTTGGTCTATCGTTACATCTTTCGGAGAACTGTTCACTGTCCAATCATCGAAGTTTTAAAAGCTTAGAGGTTGGGATCAGGTCACCGCTCAATATTCTCTCCGCTTAGTTGGGCAAAAGCATTTAGCCTTTCCCTGGAGCTTAGCTCTGTTCTCTCTGGCACCATCTCTGTTCTCTCTCCTCTGGACCTTCCTTATTAGCTTTGTTTACTTCTTTAGGTAATGTGAATACTCGATAAGCATACTCTTCCTTTGGCCTTATGTGGGATACGAAGAAGTTGCTAAATACTCCCCTACCATATACTGAGAGTTATTCAGATATTTGCCGGCAGACAGATTGTCTCCTGTACTATTCTCCGACTGTGGGACTCATGTGACAAGTTGAGGATAATGTAGAACTCCCAATACCTTCTCACACACAGAATCCTGAAGCTAAATTCATGGTGGA
>NC_092232.1:7893814-7898814 GCF_036320965.1 Panulirus ornatus
CCACTTCAGCAGCGAAGAAAGACCCACTCTCCCATGTAACAAAAGAACCCACTTTAGCAGCGGAGAAAGACCCACTTTCCAAGCAACAAAAGACCCACTCTGTCGGTGAAGAAAGACCCGCTCCAGCAGTGAGGAAAGACCCGGTCCGGCGGTGATGAAGGCCCACACCTCATCGAGGACCTCTCTTGTCCCGTGTGAGTTGCTGTGTTTGTTGCAACCAGCGGACGACCAAGTCGCCCAGGTTGCGACAAGATTTTAGGACGGAAGATGCTGTTCGTTATTGCCCCTCCCCTCTCTCTCTCTCTCTCTCTCTCTCTCTCTCTCTCTCTCTCTCTCTCTCTCTCTCTCTCTCTCTCTCTCTCTCACACACACACACACACACACACACACACACACACACACACACACACACAGAGCTCCTCCTCCCCGCACAGCACAATTAGATCATCATAATCACACACATTAGGGAGGGGGGGGCCTTACAGACTGTGCTACCATTGTCTCAGACCACACTTCTCCAAGACTAGACATCTTCCTCCTGGGCTATGGAGAAGGGAAGAGCAATTAACTCGCGTCTATTGAGAGGTTAGAACGAAAGCCAAGTCGTAGTCTTGATTACCCTCAGTCTATTGAAAATATAGCAATATAGCATCAATATATATATCAATATAGCATCAGTATATCTATATTCCTTCTGCCTAAGTACAGATCTGAATATCATTACAATATTAGGATAGAAATGAGAGAGACGTAAAGCAACTTGATAATGATTGGTAGGTTTTTTCTTTTCACATTCGGAGGTGAGATATGTGTGTCCATAAATGTCCTAAATAGGAATTACTCACGAGGAAAATACATGGATCTTGGGATCTTATTATGATATTTGACGAGGGGGAAAAAAAAAGAAGAATTGAGATATTTTTCATCGACTGAGTATACACCGTCTGTGTGTTCGTGCAATAAGTGTGATTTGTGTGGATAATTATGTGGGATTTTACGACTGAAAAACATGTCAGTGGGCGGATTAATGTTGTTTATCTCTGATGTCCCTCGAGAGCAACGTGTATGACCCTTGAGCACGACGAGTGTATGACCCTTGAGCACGACGTGTATGACCTTTGAGCACGACGAGTGTATGACCCTTGAGCACGACGTGTATGACCTTTGAGTACGACGAGTGTGACCCCTTGAGCACGACGTGTATGACCCTTGAGCACGACGAATGTATGACCTTTGAGCACGACGCGTATGACCCTTTGAGCAAGACGTGTATGACCCCTTGAGCATGACGTGTATGACCCTTGAGCACGACGTGTATGACCCTTGAGCACGACGTGTATGACCCCTTGAGCACGACTGTTCGACCCTTGAGTACGACGTTCATGACCCTTGAGCACGACGTGTGTATGACCCCTTGAGCACGACGTGTATGACCTTTGAGCACGACGAGTGTGACCCCTTGAGCACGACGTGTATGGCCTTTGAGCATGACTGTACGACCGTTAAGCACGACGTTTTGACCCTTGAGCACGACGTGTGTATAATCCTTGAGCACGACCCCTTGAGCACGACGTGTGTATAATCCTTGAGCACGACCCCTTGAGCACGACGAGTGTGACGCCTTAAGCACGACGTGTGTATGACCCTTTGAGCACGACTGTTCGACCCTTGAGTACGACGTTCATGACCCTTGAGCACGACGTGTGTATGACCCCTTGAGCACGACTGTTCGACCCTTAGATACGAAAACCATTGTAGATTCACAATTTTCGATGACGTAAGGGATTACCTCTCGTACACCGTCAGCAGTATCTTAATATTCAGCAGATGAGTTACAATTGACCTCTAACAACACGTACTAAGTCTTACGGCTACGACGAAGGGTCTCCTAACTACTACAATTGACCCCTAACGACACGTACTGAGTCTGGACGGCAGCCACGTAGGGTCTCCCAACTACTACAATTGACCCCTAACGACACGTACTAAGTCTGACGGCAGCGACGTAGGGTCTCCTAACTACTACAGTTGACCCCTAACGACTCGTTCTAAGTCTGACGGCAGCGACGGGGGTGTCGTAACTACTACAATTGACCCCTAACGACACGTACTAAGTCTGACGGCAGCGACGTGGGTCTCCTAACTACTACAGTTGACCCCTAACGACTCGTTCTAAGTCTGACGGCAGCGACGGGGGTGTCGTAACTACTACAATTGACCCCTAACGACACGTACTAAATCTGTCAGTTATGACGTAGGGTCGGGTCAAGTATCGGCAGCCACCGTGGACAGAAATCCGTTCTCGTAAGTTTAGGTTGACGCCCTTGTGACCGGCCTCTACACCCTCAGTTTTTTCCTCCCTCGTATTTTCTCATTAGAGAGACCTCCTCTCCCTTTTGTAGCCATAGATAGACCTCCTCTCCCTTTTGTAGCCATAGATAGAACTCCTCTCCCATCATAGCCATAGATAGACCTCCTCTCCCTTTTATAGCCATAGATAGAACTCCTCTCCCATCATAGCCATAGATAGACCTCCTCTCCCTTTTATAGCCATAGATAGAATTCCTCTCCCATCATAGCCATAGATAGACCTCCTCTCCCTTTTATAGCCATAGATTGAACTCCTCTCCCATCATAGCCATAGATAGACCTCCTCTCCCTTTTATAGCCATAGATAGACCTCCTCTCTCTTCTTAGCCATAGATAGACCTCCTCTCCCTTTTATAGCCATAGATAGAACTCCTCTCCCATCATAGCCATAGATAGACCTCCTCTCCCTTTTATAGCCATAGATAGACCTCCTCTCTCTTCTTAGCCATAGATAGACCTCCTCTCCCTTTCATAGCCATAGATAAAAGTCCTCTCCCTTCTTAGCCATAGATAGACCTCCTCTCCCTTTTATAGCCATAGATAGAAGTCCTCTCCCTTCTTAGCCATAGATAGACCTCCTCTCCCTTCGTAGCCATAGATATACCTCTCCCTTTTATAGCCATATATAGACCTCCTCTCCCATCATAGCCATTGATAGACCTCCTATCCCCTCATAGGAACAGAGAGACCTTCTCTCCCTTCATATCCATAGATAGATAGACCTCTTCTCCCCTTCAAACCATAAATGTAGATAAACCTCCTCTCACCTTCTTAGCCATAGATAAACCTCCTTTTCCCTTCGCAGCCAAAGACATGGTTTCTCTTCACTCTGAACCAAGTTGGCTGGCCAGCATGAACTAGTGATCCCAGAGAAGCTGATAACCCCATAGGCGCCTCCCAACCTCTCCGTACTACTGTAACACGAAGTTGTTAAACCATCACGAATATATATATATATATATATATATATATATATATATATATATATATATATATATATATATATATATATATATTGGAAAGGATCACAATTTTGCGCGTGATCAAGGTATTCCTATGAGTCCACGGGGAAAATGAAACACGAAAAGTTCCCAAGTGCACTTTCGTGTAATAATCACATCATCATGGGAGACACAAGAGAGAAATATAACAGTCAGTTGATATACATCGAAGAGACGAAGCTAAGACGCCATTTGGTAAACATGTATATATATACCTATGAGTCCACGGGGAAAATGGACTCATGGGAATATCTTGATCACGCGCAAAATTGTGATCATTTCCAATATATATATATATATATATATATATATATATATATATATATATATATATATATATATATATATTCACAGGCACTACGTTCATGAACATTGATCGACAGATAGAAGGAACTTTCACCGCGACACAAGACCTGTCGCCAGTAATGGAATGGGTCGTTCTTGTTCCCACGAAATTTGATGAGAGACGAAAAAAACAAAACCAAAAGAAGGAAAAAATATCTTCGGGCAAAACGACACGGAAAAAAAATAAATTTATTCTTCTCAATTTATTCTTCTCCCCCCCTGCACGAGACAACCGTCCATTCTTATCTTATCATCATAGACAGATGTGGAAACAGAACATTTCCCCCCCGAAACCTGATGAAAAAAAAAAAAAATATGGATAAAAGGACGAAGAAAAACACCTTGGTGTGTCCACAGCAGACTAGACCGGTCCTCGAGACGCAGGGAAGCACTGACCCATGCTTTCTTTCTCATGTTCATGGACATAGAATGTAGTTCAGCAGTTAGCAGAGAGAGAGAGAGAGAGAGAGAGAGAGAGGGAAGAGAGACAGACAGACAGACAGACAGATAGATTGAGAGAGAGATAGAGAGAGATTGAAAGAGAGAGAGAGAGGGGGGAGGGGAAATTTATGAAAATGAAGATTCCTTTGTCTCGTATGTTGTTTTTTCCTCGTGATATTATGACTTATTCGTTATGGCATGAATGCCACCCTACCCGCGCCTCCTCTGTCGTGTCTTGACTATAGGACGAAGGGGAACTACTGTGTTGATGATGATGCCCGATAAGACCTGTTACTGATGTGGCTACGACCACGGCGGATCCTGATAACGATCTAAGATAAGATAAAGAAGAAGAGGTTTTATATATATATATATATATATATATATATATATATATATATATATATATATATATATATTGTCTTGGACAATCGCATGTTTACCAAATGGCGTCCTAGCTTCGCCTCTTCGTTGTATGTCAACTGACTGTTATATTTCTCTCTTGTTGTCTCCCCTGATGATGTGATTATTACACGAAAGTGCACTTGGGAACTTATCGTGTTTCATTTTCCCCGTGGACTCATAGGAATATATATATATATATCTTTTTCTTTCTTTTTTTTTTCAAACTTCGCCATTTCCCGCATTAGCGAGGTAGCGTTAAGAACAGAGGACTGGGCCTTTGAGGGAATACCCTCACCTGGCCCAATTATCTGTTCCTTCTTTTGGAAAATTAAAAAAAAAACGAGAGGGGAGGATTTCCAGCCCCCCGCTCCCTCCCCTTTTAGTCGCCTTTTACGACACGCAGGGAATGCGTGGGAAGTATTCTTTGTCCCCTATCCC
>NC_092232.1:7901314-7958814 GCF_036320965.1 Panulirus ornatus
GGCATTCAGTACACTCTAAATTGATTGGCTGAAGAACACAAATATATAGTGTTATAATACAAATAGGAAAACAAAGGTTACACTTCTATAATTGCCTGAAGAACACATTAAGAAAATGCTACAATACAAATAGGAAAACAAAAGTTCCCTCTTCATGGTGGGGCTATCTGTTTATGCTCAACCTTCTTTCTTGTCCTCCTGCATGGGGGACCTTACCAGCCTTTACAACACTGGCGGCATTCACAGCTAATCTGGTTGGAGCCTGCAAAATAAAACAGTTGAAAAGTAGGGTTCCTAACTAATAAGAGAGACTGTCTCACACTGCTCATTCTAAACATCTGATATCAATCTTCAATAAATCTGTCAGAGGGGTTACGACTGTTGTAAAATTTACAATGAACAACGTATAGTACCCAGCTATTTCCAAGCAACACTTCAGTTCTCTCACGCCTCCGCCCGGGTCCCAAGTCTTCGAGGCACACGCAGCTACGTCGTCGACTTCGTCACACACGGCTACTGCTGGACGTAAGATGATGCAGACTGGCACCTTCGGTTCCAAGGGTGGAGGATCACGACTGAAATATGGCTTAGGCATGTTGACGGGACATAATCTCCGACCTCTGCACCTATCGCGGGTAGAGACAAGGTAATTGGAGCCTCTTACACTCCAGATAATGTTGTAAGAACCCTTAGAAAGGACAACCAAGGGTTGACCTGACTGCTGTAGTAGAAGCAACACCTCGTCGCCCGCCTCAAACCTTCTTAAACGAGATCGTTTGTCATACCATACTGTCCTCCGTTCCTGAGTCTCTCTGGAATGGGCGCGAGACAAATCCTCAGTCTCACCCACTGACTCTTGTACGGACTCGTAAACAGCACAGGAGGCATCACACATCTTCTCCTCACTAATTTCATCCTCAGGGAGAGTCTTCTCTCTTGAATGGGCATGAGACAAATCCTCAGTCTCAACGGAGTCTACACCAGGGGAGAGGGTATCACACAGCTTCCTCTCACTAGACTCGCTCTCAGGAACAGTCTTTAAGTCCGCCGTCTCAACGGAGGTTACACCAGGGGAGAGGGTATCACACAGCTTCCTCTCGCTGGCCTCACTCTCATGAAGAGTCTTTAGGTCCACTGTCTCAACGGAGGTTACACCAGGGGAGAGGGTATCACACAGCTTCCTCTCGCTGGCCTCACTCTCATGATGAGTCTTTAGGTCCACTGTCTCAACGGAGGCTACACCAGGGGAGAGGGTATCACACAGCTTCCTCTCGCTGGTCTCAGTCGGGGGGAGAGTCTTAACTTCCTGCATTTCAACGGAGTCTGTACCAGGGGAGAGGGTATCACACAGCTTCCTCTCGCTGGTCTTCACTTCCTCCGTTTCAACGGCTATGTCGTCAGGCACACGGCCTGCCGTGCCAGCTGTCATCGACCTAGCAACATCGTGGTTGGGGACTAACTCTGGGACTTCTTCGTCAAGCTGCACTGTCTCCGTGGACTCCACCGGGCCCGTAGGCAACACCGGCATTGGGTTCATCTTCCCTCCCGCTAGGTCACTGCCTAACACAAAGTCCACACCTGAGACAGGTAACCTATCTACAACCCCTATGAGAGCATGGCCCGTGAAGAGATCTGTTTCTACCCTCACATCGACTAGTGGAGCTTCCTCGGAACCCGACAATCCTTCTAGCAAGACTCGGTCTCCAAACTCTCCTCGCGGCACCAAGCCATCCAACATCAGGGACTGCAGAGAACCAGAATCCCGTAATACAGTTACTTTTCGTCGTACACCACATCTACTAACATAGCCCTCAGACAGGAACGCATTGTAGTTCCCACAGAACTGATCCTTAACTACACTCTCGCAACCCCTCTTTTTCCTAAGAGCAGGGACAGCCTCACCTACTTTACTAAGTGGCCCTAAAGTTGAGACGAGATTCACCGGTCTACTCACGGTAGAATCTCTAAATTCCTCCTCTCGAGCCCAGCAATCCCTCACCTGGTGCCCAGCCTTGCCACAATAAAAACAACTCTTAACTCTGTTGGAGTATTTCCCCTTACTTTCATGAGTTACCGGCAAGGTAGCAGCTTCAGGTGGGATTACATAATCATTGGTCCTCCCTCTGCTGTCGTAGCCCTTTGAATGCCTGCCCGCGTCAAGTTTACTGAACTTTGGTACGAGATGTAAGTTACCCAACTGAGACGACACTGGTCCTGATGGTGAAGCGTTAAGTCTAAGTTTTTCACGTTCGAGAGCTAACCTAACTTGTTCAGTCTGCTCCTTCTGTACTTGCACTTGCGCATTGATCTTAGCTATCTCTAGCTGCTTTCGCCAATAACTGAGATCAACATTAATATCGCTAGGGATATGGGGAAGGATCGAGACTTTGGCCGACATTAATGATGGAGCGGTATTGTCACCACTGATCAACGACATGATTAATGAATCAAGGAAAGAGATTCCGTTAAGGCAAGAAATATCCTGGCGAGGTCGCCAATTTATATGTTACGAATTCAACACTTATTCAGGCAAGGTCGCCAGTAACATATGTTACAAATACTACTGTTCCTTGTCTTGCAAGGACGTTATAGATTTGTCAAGTTGCACAACTCAGGATAACGCAATAATAGTTATGGGATTGAATTAAAGACCAGCATTACACTAAATCTACTTATAATGAAAGAATTCAAGTGTACAAAGATAGGCACATAAATCAAGCATGAAACATTACGTTAACACTGAACATAAGAGTTAACATTAAACATGAGGTAACATTCGTACGTGACTTAACATTCCAGATAAGATTTCAAGCCAGGAGTTCTCTTTCCTCTAAGGCAGTTCTTCGATAACATTACACTAATAATTATAACGGGCTTATAGCACAGCAGGGCTTACAGGCTTACAACACAGCAGGACTTACAGCAGGGGTGGACCACTTACCTCGCTGGGCTAGAAAGAGAGAGACTCAGCGGGTGTCATGGGTATATAAGCGTTCCCTGCTAGCTATACAACCTTACATTTTGATTGGCTATGAGCTTCAGTTACATTCTGATTGGTTGGAGGAACAGTTACACAACTGCGTAGATCACCCTCCCTCTGGTAAGCCTGCAGCGACATGTCCAGTACGGGTGGCGAAATATTCCGCAGCTGATGACAACTTACCCCCCCCCCCCCCCGCCTCGGGGAAGGGTCGGGGTGCTCAAGGACAAATGACACGTTATATACGCGAACATGTGAGCACAGACACACGTGTTCCGTAACAATATATATATATATATATATATATATATATATGTCTGTGTATGTATATGTATGTATACGTTGAAATGTATAAGTATGTATATGTGCGTGGATGGACATTTATGTATTATATGTGTATATGAATGGTTGGGCCACTCTTCGTCTGTTTCCTTGCGCTGCCTCGCTGACGCGGGAAACAGCGATTAGTATATAATAGGAGTAATGATAATGATAACAATAAATAAATGAATGAGTATATATATATATATATATATATATATATATATATATATATATATATATATATATTTTTTTTTTTTTTTTTTTTTTTTTTGCCGCTGTCTCCCGCGTTTGCGAGGTAGCGCAAGGAAACAGACGAAAGAAATGGCCCAACCCACCCCCATACACATGTATATACATACGTCCACACACGAAAATATACATACCTACACAGCTTTCCATGGTTTACCCCAGACGCTTCACATGCCTTGATTCAATCCACTGACAGCACGTCAACCCCGGTATACCACATCGCTCCAATTCACTCTATTCCTTGCCCTCCTTTCACCCTCCTGCATATATATATATATATATATATATATATATATATATATATATATATATATATATATATATATATATATATATATATATATATATATAAAGAGGGGGATTGTAATTCCTTTGACTCTATTGCTCTGTGTGACGCCTTCGGTCCTGTCGCCCAAGTCCAGGACGATCAGAATCATTGTGAGTCGAAGTACTCTGGGTCTCCGTTCTGCCATCAACAGATTTTCTTAATCACATAGTCTCATTTCTTTCACCCTCACCTCTCTCTCTCTCTCTCTCTCTCTCTCTCTCTCTCTCTCTCTCTCTCTCTCTCTCTCTCTCACTTCTCTCATTTTCTCACACTTTCTCACTTCTCTCATTTTCTCACACTTTCTCACTTCTCTCATTTTCTCACACTTTCTCACTTCTCTCATTTTCTCACACTTTCTCACTTCTCTCATTTTCTCACACTTTCTCACTTCTCTCGTCTTCTCACACACTTTCACTTCTCTCTCTCTCTCTCTCTCTCTCTCTCTCTCTCTCTCTCTCTCTCTCTCTCTCTCTCTCTCTCTCTCACTTCTCTCATTTTCTCACTTTCTCATTTCTCTCATTCTCTCATTCTCTCTCTCTCTCTCTCTCTCTCTCTCTCTCTCTCTCTCTCTCTCTCTCTCTCTCTCTCCTCCCTCCCTCCCCGTGCACCAAATCAAGGAAGGACTGGCTGGCTGGCTAATCACCTCGGATGAAAATGTATTTCAGCGGCAGCGGCAGCACACTCTTTAAACTGGCCGGGTATTGCTCACGTGCGGCGCCACATTACCAGCCTTTTTATTCTTGAGTCCTAATCGAGCACGTACCACCACTGTGGCGGAGAGAGAGAGAGAGAGAGAGAGAGAGAGAGAGAGAGAGAGAGAGAGAGAGAAATGAGAGAAGTGAGAAAGTGAGAAAATGAGAGAAGTGAGAGTGAGAAAATGAGAAGAGAGAGAGAGAGAGAGAGAGAGAGAGAGAGAGAGAGAGAGAGAGAGAAATGAGAAAGTGAGAAAATGAGAGAAGTGAGAGAGAGAGAGAGAGAGAGAGAGAGAGAGAGAGAGAGAGAGAGAGAGAGAGAGAGAAATTATGTATGGCAGTTTCTTGCTTTAAGGACATGTAATTTGCCTGTATGTAATAACCTAACAGTAGCTATCCGTCTGTTACAGATGGTTGAGGTAGTAATAAGGAAGCAGAGAGCCTACTCTCCCAGCCCTCCACTCTCTCCGACGAAGGCCATAAGTGCAGTGAGAGTGTGTATATATATATATATATATATTTTTCTTTCTTTCGTACTATTCGCCATTTCCCGCATTAGCGAGGTAGCGTTATCAACAGAGGACTGGGCCTTAGAGGGAATATCCTCACCTGGCCCCCTTCTCTGTTCCTTCTTTTGGAAAATCAAAAAAAAAACGAGAGGGGAGGATTTCCAGCCACCCGCTCCCTTCCCTTTTAGTCGCCTTCTACGACACGCAGGGAATACGTGGGAAATATTCTTTCTCCCCTATCCCCAGGGATAATATATATATATATATATATATATATATATATATATATATATATATATATATATATATATATATATATATATTGTAGTGAGAGTTTGTGAGTATATTGAAAGTGTGCATGCATAGTGGCACTGTGTGTAGTGACTGTGTATGTATAATAAGTGATTGTATGTGTAGTCAGAGTATGTATGTATAGTGAGAATGT
Organism: Panulirus ornatus; assembly: GCF_036320965.1. NCBI lineage: Eukaryota > Metazoa > Arthropoda > Malacostraca > Decapoda > Palinuridae > Panulirus > Panulirus ornatus. Next base: position 7,906,842 of record NC_092232.1, read on the forward strand.
GTATGTATAAAGTATGTATGTATTGTGAGAGTTTGTATATATAGTAAGTGTGTGTAGGTATAGTTCGAATATGTATGTATAGTGAGAGTGTGCCTTGCACAGAGAGAGTGTGCTATGTATGATGAGAGCGTGCATGTATAGTGAGAGTGTGCATCTGTAGTGAGAGTGTGTTTGAATAGTGTAAGCGCGTATGTATTGTATGCATGTATAGTGAAAGCGTGTATGTACAGTGAGAATGTGTATGCATAGTGAGTTAGTATGTATAATGAGAATGTGTATGTACAGTGAGAGTTTGTATGTATAGTGAGAGTGTGTAAGTATAGTTCGAATGTGTATGTGTAGTGAGAGTGTGTGCGTGTGTTTAGCGAGTGTGTGTGTATATATAGTCTTAAGAAAATGACCTTAACCACCTGATAACGTTGTTCAGTATTACCCTTTCCATTGAATGGTAAAAAGAAAATGTATTGACGTTGCTGGCGATAATGATCCAGACATTTGATAGGCCTAAAACAGAAGAAAAACAACGACCAATTATCCTATCCGGCAACAGCAGCCAGCGGGTGCTGAAAAAAAAGAAAGAAAACGGACTAAAGCTATTCAATAAGGCGAGAATCCTCGAGTTCCACAGAAAATAATGTGGTAGGTTACTTTATTGTCTTCATTCTACATCACCTTACCAAACTGAACTACATTCTACTGGTCTATGCTGCACTGTGTTCCACACTCCAGTACATCTTGGCGATGGATTTTCAGTTGGGCGTGTCCCCTCTTTCGGGTCTTGAGCTGAAAGAAAACGTGTTGCGTTATGCGTTCACTGTCTTGAGAATGAGTGTGATGGTACGTTGTTCCGGTGCTCAGCTAGTCTATTTGGAGAGAGAGAGAGAGAGAGAGAGAGAGAGAGAGAGAGAGAGAGAGAGAGAGAGAGAGAGAGAGAGAGAGAGATTATTACCCCAGACCCAATTCTGTACGCGCTATTTTCAGTAGCAGGGACACGTAGACTCTCTTTGGAATGAGAAGTTCTCTCATGAGACTGTGCTCCCAATGATACTGGCTCGTCAAAAGGTGACTTTTTCCTCGCGGTGTAACTTGCTCTTGTTGACGGAATCTGATGAAACACACACACACACACACACACACACACACACACACACACACACACACACACACAGGGTCTCCACAGGTGTATATAGACCTGACTGTCACAAGTGGAGAGTTAATGGGAAGCGGGGGAAGGACAGAAGACGGATGAGAAGTCCACAACTTTGTTATTCGAGTAGAGGAGTTAGGCATAGTAACGCTCAATCCTCGTGTGGCTGGTCTTCACACAGAAACGATGGGAGGTACACATTAGCCAGTGACGTGCCACTGGCATCAAGGGTCGTAGTGGGTGGTGGTGGTGGTGGCCGCCGACGGCCCCTTAAGAGAGCAGTGACCGACATGGTACCTATGGAACAGGGAGAGAACAGCACAGCATTATGACTGACGGAGAGGAATTGTTGAAGGGAGGAGATGACGGGAGAGGTGAGGAGCTCGAAGGCTTTTGAATCCGCTTCGAGAAAGATGGAGAAGGCACACCTCGAGACTGGAGAGCAGTGCTCTATACCCGGGGCGGATGAGGACCCCCATGTTGATAATGAATAGCTGTTCTTGAGAGTAGAAAGAAAATCGGAACCTATACAACACGACCACCTTTTTGGAATCGGATTTCGTAATCTTCGCTTCCTGGTGGTTTCCAGGTTGGAGTGGAGGATATGGCTACGCCAAGCATATTTATGTTACTGCAAGGTTAAATTGCCGTGTTTTGAAATTTACTATTACGAAACGAGAGAATTCTAAATGTATATAGGTAGAAATGGCGCTTTTGTGCCGTTGAATTTAAACCAGGTTACGACTTCCCTATTCCAAGATGCTTCACTGGTCCGGATTAAGAGAGGAAATATGTTCGGTTCGAGAAAAAGAACGAGTATTTAGGGGTCAGCAGGAAAGGGTGGGAAGGGGGTGGAAGTGAGTTGAATTATGTGGAGTGGATCCATCGATGTCGGAATGGGCAGTGACGGAAGATGAAGGCTGTATTATCGTCAAGTTGTCAAGGGAGGGAAAGGAGTACAGAGTATCATCGAAGAACTGGCTGTATACGAGGTCATCATATATCCCTATTCATGCGCTCAGCCTATCCATGAGAGGAGGGACCGCTCTATCCCATCTGTTCAATCGACCCATCGCTCTCACTACTGCCATATCTGAAGTGTTTAGAATTCTGTCCTTACCTCTCACTTTCTTAAAAACACTTTGAACCACATTATATGTAGTGAGTTGCCCTTATATGTCAATCCTTTGACGTGGTCCTTGCCACCTCTGTAAAGAAATTACGAAGATGTGGCACATCTCTTTGCTTTCTAGTCTTCCTCCATTGACTTTTCTGCTTCTCTCTGTTCTGTACCACATAGTTTTTTACCTTTTCAGTCGTTCCGCTGCGGTGAAGGCCGATGGAGCGACCCCTTTCCCATCTTAACCATTAGCAGTAATGTCCCCCTTGGGGATCTCCCCTATCACATACTCTACCATTCCATTGTCCCCTTAAGTGATTTTCTCTCTTCAGCCTCCAACCCTATTCATACTTATGCCGACGACTCCGCGCTCTTCACTTTACACTTTCCTCTCTCCTTCCTCTATCCTTCCATTCACTGGCACTGACCATATCTGTCTATCATAATTCGGACCAACTCAGCATGGCATGGGGGGTGGGGGTGGAGTACCCTGGTTAATATAAACAGCACGAAAAAATAGTTTCAATCTATATAGTCATCTAAATATCCCTCTCGTTTTCTACGTGTTTCAAAACATCTCAGCTCAACCCGGCAGAACTATAAACGCGCTGGGCCTTATCGTACGTACCTCCACTCTGTCCTGTAGACCTCACATAATGAGGATGGCAAAACCTAGGAGACGTTTGGAGATGTTGTTTTCGTATTACAATTATTATTCTCGCAAGCGGCTGCTCCATACTAATAGGGGGGTCTCACTCACTCTCGCTCGCTCTGATATGGAATCCTGCTCTCATAAAGTGTGTTGGATCCTCCTCCACCTATGTTTTTTTTTGTTTTTTTTTGGCCCAGAGTGGTATCAAAGACCTTCCGCCTTAGGTAACTCTCCCGCCATCACATCTCTCTCTCTCTCTCTCTCTCTCTCTCTCTCTCTCTCTCTCTCTCTCTCTCTCTCTCTCTCTCTCTCTCATTTGGGGCAGGGCAGAAGATAGAAGGGCAAAGTAAGATTAAAGTGGGTGCAAGCATGTATTTTTTTTTTATTCATGTGAGTGAATCTCTCTCTCTCTCTCTCTCTCTCTCTCTCTCTCTCTCTCTCTCTCTCTCTCTCTCTCTCTCTCTCTCGTCCAGACAGCCTGCCCTGACGGATGCTCTCGCTTCAACAGTCACGTGCAATTTCACCCTTTTGTTATTACCAGTCTCCTGGGAAATCTGCACACAGGGGTAGTTCGTCTTGAGTGAAAACCTTAGCTGGCTCGTTAGTTAGTGAGAGAGAGAGAGAGAGAGAGAGAGAGAGAGAGAGAGAGAGAGAGAGAGAGAGAGAGGTCGCTAAAGTCAAACAATGACTGAGAGGGTGAAGATTAGTATCAGTCGAGAACAACGATTGGAAACTTTCCCCCTGTTCATGGAATGGACGGTGCGCATGTCGTCAGCAGCAGCCTCCCTCCCCTCTCCACCTCCTGAGCTTGACGCGATGAAGGGAAATTTATGAGAAAGCAGATCGGAGAAAATGAAATGGCCATCTGCCATCATCACCCCGAGCGATGTAATAATAGCTCGCGACATGGCCCTTAATTTGATTAGCTAATGATATGCTACAGCGTGCCAGTAATAAAGGAAAACAAGAATTCATATGTGTCAGGGGAATATTGTCGGTGCTCATCAGTTCTTCAAACAATTGATGCCAACGCTGTGACGCAGGGGGGACAACGTACCCTCTTCCTGGACTTTAAAAAGGATGCGCAGTGATGGCAGTGTTTAGATTGATGTACGTGTGAGCATTACATGTTCTGATGTTTAGACATTACTGGGGAGGCCGTGAGTCGATTTACGGCGTCCTCTGGGCTCGAGTGTGGGCGGCCTGTCTCATCTCCCTGCATGGACCGTAGGGTGTAGATATAAGGACCCAGAGCTGTGTAGTAACAGCTTAAGGAATGACGGCTCTGTTATCAGATTTAAGTGAGAAACTGCAGAAGCTGGTATCCGAGTTTTGGAGAGTGTGTATAACGAAAACCTGCGAAGTTTTTTGAATAAAAGTAAAGTTATTAAGCAGAAGAGACACTCAAGTCTGATGGAGTGGGAATTTGGGCACAGAGGACCCAGAGAAAACGGGAATGGAAACTTTATAGCGGACGGAACCGTAATGATAGTTGACTTAAATCACAGGGTGGGTGAGGGGGCCCAAGTGTCCTGCACGCGTTGAGGAGTGTTTGGAAAGAGAGAGGTCATTGTCTGTGAAGGCAGAGATGGGTATGTTTGATGGTAAAGTAGTCTCGACGGAGTCGTGTGGACGCGAGGCATGGGCCCTAGATGACGGAGTGCGGGTCTTGTCTTCTGTTTCGTCAAAGATTTGGAGCAATCTAATCATCACTTATGTATAATGTACATGAATTATATTCATCATTCACCGCTCCATCATTGTTGAAATGAAACACAAGGGAAAGTATTTTCGTTGGAAAAAATATACAGAATTCATTAAAAAAAAAACTAGAAATAGACGTAGGGCTGACTCCATTTTTCCCTGAGAGAAATTAGAACTCCATGTTCTCTCTCTCTCTCTCTCTCTCTCTCTCTCTCTCTCTCTCTCTCTCTCTCTCTCTCTCTCTCTCATAGACCACGAACGAGACGAGTGAAGGAAGCAACCAAGAGGTGGTAAATGGAAAAAAAAAAAAAGGGGGGGGAGGGAAATAGGTGACTGAAAAGAAGTAAGAGCCAGCTTTGTGTGTGTGTGCGTGTGTGTATGTGTGTGTGTTTTGGGGGAGATAGAGTGGTTACCTGCGGTGCTATGAGAGAGAGAGAGAGAGAGAGAGAGAGAGAGAGAGAGAGAGAGAGAGAGAGAGAGAAGAGAGAGATTTACCGTCGGCCAAGAAAAACGAGGGAAAGTTTTGCCCACAAGTTGCTGAGCGAGCGAGACTGGCAGGATGATTGGATGTTCACCTGCATTACATATCTATCGATCTACATATCTATCTTATCTTTCTGTTGATCTGTCTTCCTAGGCTAAAGGAGTCCATCACCATCCTGCTACTGGAAATAGCGCAGCCATGAGTTGCCGGACCCTCTCTTAGAATGGGGTCCAGAGGCAATATATATATATATATATATATATATATATATATATATATATATATATATATATATATATATATATATATATATATGTGCAGGTGAACATCCAGTCATCCTGTCAGTCTCGCTCGCTCAGCAACTTGTGGGCAAAACTTTCCCTCGTTTTTCTTGGCCGACAGTAAATTCTCTCTCTCTCTCTCTCTCTCTCTCTCTCTCTCTCTCTCTCTCTCTCTCTCTCTCTCTCTCTCTCTCTCTTATAGCACTGCAGGTAATCACTCTATCTCGCTCAGCACACACACACACACACACACATATATATATATATATATATATATATATATATATATATATATATATATATATATATATATATATATATTCTCTCTTCTTTCAAGTATGATTGCCATTTTGCGCGATGAAGTGTACTCATCTGTGCTTACATCCGTTCTCTGGCTGTTATGTATAATGCATCGCAACAAAGGTGGGCCATTCTCATTGCTGTATTTATCTTACGAGCGGACCACGTCACAGTTCTGGCCCAGGTGTCTTCTATACGACACTGTCGTTCTAATGTGATGAAGAGTTTCCTGCTGTTAACAAAACAAGGTGAGCCAGTTTTCACAGAGTAAGATTTTAGTCAAACGTAGGTTTTCAGTAGCTTATTCAGTTAGTGCAACCACCCTCCCTCTTCCTGTACCTTTCCCTTCAAGAGTTCATCTGTCCCGTTCCGTATTGCCATGCCCGATTTTATTGCTTTCCTCCTATCCCATCCAACCTGTTCCGTTTCACATTCCTATGTGTTGCTTTCCTGTCTATCCCGGTCCGTCTCGTATACCTTTTCAGGAATATTTTTTTTCGAAGCATTTTGCCCCCGTGTCCTTCGCAGAAGGTAGCGCTGGAGACCACACTTTCTCCTCCTCCTCCTCCTCCTCCTCCTGCAGGAGATGTCACCTGGGGATCGTATACCCTCGTCAGGTTGGCTATCCGATGACCGTTGCGACTTACCATCAACCTAACGACGAAGGGCCTCGTGCCTATCAGCACCTCGGGTCATTAAATTAAGGCCCTCAACGTCAAGGTGTCAGAGCGACCAATCGAGAGATGATTCGCCAAGACCATACAACACACTCTCGCTATGTACATTGGCGCAATAGGACTATGGCCCATCGAGAGAAAATTTTCCGTAGACCATACACACTCTCTCGCTATATACATTGGCGGAGCAGGACTGTGGCCCATCGACAGATAATTCCAAGACTATGTAAGCACTCTCTCGCTATATACATTGGCGCAACAGGACTATGTACACACTTTCTCGCTATATACATTGGCGCAACAGGACTATGTACACACTCTCTCGCTATATACATTGGCGCAACAGGACTATGACCCGTGGTAGTTATGAGATGTTGTGCTTACTTTGCCCTCGGAACGCCCTGGCATTCCCTTCACCGTTTTAATAGTATCGTCAGCCTAGGGTGAGGGGGAGTGGGAGAGGCGGAGTGGGCTGTTGAAGCGTATAATCATGCTTAACCTTGTGAGATTATGTACTTCATTAACCTCCCCTTCCTCCTCCCACCCTTAAAGGCCGCCCGCCCGCCTCCCCAACCATCACCTCATTCTCTTTAACGGTCGGTGGCAACCCTCAGGGGATTATCTATCTATCTTTAGGTAGCTGATGACATAATGAGGGTGAGCTGGGCGGCGGCGGGGCCCGGCGCCCGCCTCCTCTTTCCCTTCTCTCCCCTCTCCTCCTCTCCTCTCCCTCGGCTTAAGGTGACTGATGTCGTGAATTAATGAGGTGAGGGAGTGCTCCGTCTCCCTCATGCGCTGGGGGAAGGGAGGCTCACCCGTGGCGACCTGGGCGGTGACATTGGCTCGACGACATGGTCGGGTGGCTTATAGCTCTCTCTCTCTCTCTCTCTCTCTCTCTCTCTCTCTCTCTCTCTCTCTCTCTCTCTCTCTCTCCCACAGCTGGCGCCCCTGCCTTCATACGGGCAGGCGAAGGTTCTCTTCCTATACTCCCCTTACTTATCTCCCCCGTCTCCCCGTCATACACAAGTTACCTCCCCATGTCCACGATCCCCGTGATATGGGCAGCGTGCGGCTGAACCAGCCCGCCCCCAACCTCCGCTCCCTTCTCCAGACGGACGGGGTGCTGAAACACGACAATCCCAGAGGATCCAATTAAGGGATCAGCTAAGCTTGGGTTACGCTTGTCAACAGGCTAACAAATATGGATGGTCGGTAACCGCCTATATATATATATATATATATATATATATATATATATATATATATATATATATATATATATATATATATGTGTGTGTGTTCCCATATGTCCACGGGAAAATGAAACACGATAAGTTCCCAAGTGCAATTTCGTGTTATAATTACATCATCAGGGGAGATACAGAAAGAAAAATAAGTGAGTTGATATATAACGAAGAGACGTAGCTAGGACGCCATATATATATATATATATATATATATATATATATATATATATATATATATATATATATATATATATATGGGTTGGTGTCAAGATTCAAGAAGAATTGGTAGGGAGAATGTCTCCACTCCTCCTTCAGCTGTGTTTGGCTGTGATAAGATATTGACGATGCACTGTGGGTCTTAGGCATCCATCCTAGGTTGATGACTAGGTGTTGGTGAGCTGAGGGAACGTATGTCAAGATATTGATGATGAGCTGAGGAAGGGGCTCAGGCCCCTTCTTCCTCTCCCGGTTGATATCGAGGTATTGATGAGCTGAGGGACTAAGCTCTCCTTCTTAATTAATTGAGTGATGTCGAGGCTCAATGTGTGAGCTGTTGGCGGCTTCCTCTCCACCCACCTCGCTTATTTGTCCGATCGCGTGAAGGGAGACTGTGGACTTGGCCCTCCTACTTTAGCCCGGCTGGCCACATCACCATCTGTCCCGCTGGTTAAGCTGGATCTCTCTCTCTCTCTCTCTCTCTCTCTCTCTCTCTCTCTCTCTCTCTCTCTCTCTCTCTCTCTCTCTCTCTCTCTCTCTCAACTGACTGGTATCGCGATTCTAGGGAGAGGTTGGGTGCTAATCATCTCCCTAAACTGGCTAGTACCCTGGGGAGGTTGTAATCTCTCCCTCTCCGCTTCAAGCGGTTAGCGCCGTGTGGCTGGGGAGGTCGAGGACGACCCAAGCCTTACTCGGTCGTGCTCCTGGGCAGGTCGAGGACGACCCCCAATCTTACTCGGCCGTGCTCCTGTGCAGGTCGAGGAAATGTATTGCTTAAAGAGACTTCAACTCCTTGAACACGACCGTCCGACCTTTCAACTTGACGGTAAGACCCATGACGGCACACGATCCTAGAACACGAAGGTACGACCTTTGAACATGACGGCACGATCCTAGAACACGACGGTACGACTTTCTCCCCCCCACCCCCTGGCCTTTGACCTGACCCTTACCGGTCAGCTCATCAGAGACCAGACCGCCATACGCCAAGGTCGCTGAAGTCGTACTCAAGGACTGTGCCTCTGTAGCCATGAGATGAACCCAGAGAACAACAGATCTGTTTTCCCCTGTGTTTTACTGATGGGATGGAAGAAATGTACTGACAAGCTTGGAAGACTGACAATATTCCTTTATTAATATTTTTCATATACAAATATATAATACATATTTACATACTGTACAGTACAAGAGATACATATATATATATATATATATATATTGGTCACATGGCAGCCAACTTCACATACACAGGTGTAAGGACGCCGCTGTTGCTCCTGCCAAAGGGGAAAAAAAGAAAAAAGACAAAAACGACAAAGAAAAAAGACAAATGGAAAGATATTGAAATTATTTTGAAGGTACAGTGATGTCGCGAGACACGACGCGGGAAGAACATCGGTCTTCTGGAACAGTTGCTCTGACCAGCATATCAGGAGGGTATGTCGTGGATCTCTCTCTCTCTCTCTCTCTCTCTCTCTCTCTCTCTCTCTCTCTCTCTGAAGATATGTTGAGTATAAGGAGGGGGGGGTATATGATAGTATGTTATGGGGTTTGGGAGGGATGTAACTGAGGGATATATGCTATATCTTGCGTGATACAGTTGATATGATGGTGTGTTATATATGACGGCGGTTCTCACAGGAACATACTAAAATGACCGGGTATAACCGGGTATAACCGGTTGATAGGAAGATGTAATGAGGTATGATGAGTATGGTGATCAGACAACTAATATAACGTGAGCATATGAGTATGACAGGACGTTTCTTCACACTGCCAAACGGGGAAATGTGAGTTCATTCATGTAATATGAGAGGTATAACGGAGATATGATTAATATGATGAGGAATACACACTAATGAAATGGGAATATACGAGTATGACAGGGAAATGAGAAGGTGCGAAGGGTGGGGGAGAGGGAGGGGGCTGTGGTATAATTATGATATGTTATACAGAGAAATATGAGTATATCAGGACGGTAAGAAAGGCATAGAGGCGAGATATATCAGTATATCGGTATGGATAGAGATGTGTGATACAACGGGTATATCTCTAGTATATTTGGCCAAAAGGAGGATATGTCTGGGATGCGAGTATACTGGAATGAATTGGCAGTGGAGAGGGGAGAGGAGTATACTGAAAGACGGGATGTATATATAAACAGCAGATATACACGGGTATGCTGTGGTATCCCATATTACCTACGATGTATTTTGAGTGATTGGCCGATTCAGATAAGATACGATCGATAACTCAATAACACTGGACGATAGCAACTCATTTCTCTTTAAAAAGAGAAGTCAAAATTCATTTACTTTATTCCTTAATCGTATTTTTAAGGGTCAGATAAGTCCAGTGGAATCAAAAGATTGTATCTCTATAGAAATGTTGCTGTGGTATATATACACGTTTTCGAATGCGTGTCGGTAAATGGATGTCGAAATTTTTTACGTATGATTTCACCCATAAGAAATGTTGATGATCTTTTTTTAACGTAATCGTAGAGTTACAATTGAGGAACCGAAGACTTAAAAGTTAAGTGATTATGTGTGTGTGTGTGTGTGTGTGTGTGTGTGTGTGTGTGTGTGTGTGTTGACCCATCTAGCCACTGACTGAATCGGTTGATCGTTACGAGGTGAGCTGACATGACCTTAGTTGAACTAGCCTGGTCGTTAGCTGGTAGGGTATGTCTTTTTTTTTTTTCTCTCTCTCTCTCCTAAAAGCACCAGTTGACCTACTACTAGTTAGCGAGGCCAACACTGGAGGTGCTTTGGGTGTATAAGAAGGAGGAGGAGTCTTGGGGGATGGGAGGGGAGGAAGGGAGTGACAAAGGACGAGGTTTTGGAGGGGAAAGACTGCACGTGTTGGAGCTTGTCTTTGGAGGAAGGAGAGAGAGAGGTTACAAGGATAACACAGGGAATAGGATGAGGTTAGAAGCGGGAGGCTGAGGTTGTAGGAGACCTGGTCGAGTGAGAGAGGTTGTGGGTGGAGGGAGAGGTCGGAAGAATGTAGGGGGAGGAGGGGCGTGTGAGAGTGTAGGGAGAGGTTCAGAGAAGGAGAGTACAAAAGTGGTCTGAAGAAGGGAACTTTGTGGAGTTCGGGTGGAGATTGAAAAGGGGGTGAGAGTGGGAGCGTAAAAAGAGGCCGGAGATAGGAGAGTGAGAGTGGTGGGAGAGTTCGAAAGAAAGAGAGTCGGAGTTTTGAGAGACGTTGTAAGAGGGAGAGTGGAAGTGTATGTAAAAAAAAAAAAAAGTCGAAGATGGGTAAGGAGAAGTCGTGGTGAGAGGTCGAAAGAGAGAGAGGGATAATGTAGGGAGAGGTCAAAAGAGGGAGAGGAGGGAGTGTGTAGGGAGAGGTCTGAAGATATCATCTGGTACCATATAAGAAATGGCTTTTGGAAGGCATATATATATATATATATATATATATATATATATATATATATATATATATATATATATATATATATATATATATATATATCAGATTTTAGATTACATGTTTAGAATTACTTTCCCTCAAGCATGTGAGTATATTCCCCCCCTCCCTTCCTTTTCATAGTCCATTGAGTTAATTTACCCTCACATTACTTGGGGTAGGAATTTAAAGTTCCTCCTAAGCGCGATTATCATACAAATAAGACCGAATGAAAAACATCAAATTATTCCGCTTGGGGGAAATTTAAAGTGTGAGAGCTTGCAGGATTATCATATAAATAAGACGAAATGAATGGCAGCAGATTTTACTTGGCTAGATATCTGAGGGGTTGTCTTGCTTGTTGCGAGACCAAGGAAGACCTGGAAATCATGGCCATTTATTCAACAGTTTGATGTTTGATCTGTGAACAACACAGCATTGGCACTGTATTTGCAGCTATAATTCTGACCGCTCTCCAACTTAAACAAGAGCTGTACGAGTACATATATATATATATATATATATATATATATATATATATATATATATATATATATATATATATATATATATATATATATATTCTTTTTCTTTTCTTTCTTTCAAACTATTCGCCATTTCCCGCATTAGCGAGGTAGCGTTAAGAACAGAGGACTGGGCCTTTGAGGGAATACCCTCACCTGGCCCAATTCTCTGTTCCCTCTTTTGGAAAATTAAAAAAAAAAACGAGAGGGGAGGATTTCCAGCCCCCCGCTCCCTCCCCTTTTAGTCGCCTTCTACGACACGCAGGGAATACGTGGGAAGTACTCTTAATCCCCTATCCCCAGGGATGATATATATATATATATATATATATATATATATATATATATATATATATATATATATATATATATCCTTTTTCTTTCGTCTATAGCAGTGTGGTAGTTATGTATCAAGCTGTGAATATAGGAAGGTACGTAAGCTTTTTCAATGCCTTTTTTTTGTCTCTCGGGCAGTTAACTTTTAGCTGTGGTTACGTCGGGTTATGGGGAAGGGATACAGTGCTGTGTATATTTTGGTTGTGTTGTTAAGGAGGAAACACAGGCTGGGAATGTGTCAGCTGTGGCGATGAAGTGGAGAGAGCGTTGAGCTTGTGCATTAGCTGTGGTGTCAGGAGAGAGAGAGAGAGAGAGAGAGAGAGAGAGAGAGAGAGAGAGAGAGAGAGAGAGAGAGAGAGAGAACCGAAACAAGATGTTGGAAAGTACATACTCTTGGCCATCATCTGTCCCCATTATGGCAGTAATGAGATGATTAGGGCGAGTATAGTATTAACCAGATTAAGGTAATGAGTGATGGTGATTACAGAGGGAGGCAAGCGGTGTGTGTGAGTGACCTCCGTTCCTGGCTGGTATCTTGCTGTTACCTCCAGTTCTCGCAGCATATGTTGTTGATGAATGATCACAGTCGCGTGGGTGATTTCAAACTTTCCCCTATCACGCCCCTTCTAATTGCTCTCTACTGGACATGTTAATCGAGTACAATTGTATGAAATGCTAAAGGAATATAAGGTACACTGCCTCTGAGCCATTTTAGTATAAGTGGAGCCAACCAATATCAGTCAGCAACCTTATAAAACTGTATCTCGATGGTGAATATGAGGCAAATTCTGGAGAGAGAGACATTACCTCAAAAGATATTCGTTGCTGGTGCGAAAGATGGGGTTCATAGATACCTTAATTCTTGCACGCCCTCAACCTCGGTCGTTCGGGGTCAAAGCGTCAGTAGAACAGAATGGAAAAAAAAGAAACACACACACACGTCTAGAAGCGACAGATCCACGTCCCCACACCTTCGAGAGTTACTGGGAAGAACCAGGACTATATATATGTATATATATATATATATATATATAAAAAAAAAAGTTAGACCTACAACCCTACCATACAGCGTGGAACATCATCGTCAGATCAAAGCTAATGTCTGCGGTGTTAAGCTACAGAGCGGACGCACGAGACACAGGACTGGAAGGACACTGAGGAGGTACTATGTACACAAGGGAGAGGGTTTTAGGGTGTGTATATGTGTGTGGTGGAGAACATTTTCTCCCAGTGTTGGCGATGGTTGGGGTTCTTGCTGTAGGCATCTGGTGGATGGTCCGCGTCGCGCGCCGGGATGCAGGAAGGAGGCTTGGCCGTGGTCTGCAGATGGTGGATCAGCCTCGAGGTTGTGTCTGATGCTCACTCGTTGGCGTGGAGGAGCTGTCGACAACCAAGGGGTCTGCATGCCTGCTTGCCTGCCGCTCGCTCGCTTGACGGTGTGTCAAGATGTTGACTGAATTGCTCACTTGACGGCGTGAAACAGATCTTGACCAGACTCGGTTCTGCTGCTCACTTGAGGGTGTGAAGTAGATGTCGACCAGACTTGGGTGTGTGTGTGCGGTTCACCCAGCCGGGGGGTCGGACACCAATGCTGATGTGAAGTACTGAGTCCTGTGAGGTTTGGCCTCAACCAGTTTGCTACTCTGATGAAAGACGTCATTTCTGGGAGCCAGTCTTGTACGCGGTCTGGTAGTGATGGCGTTTACAACGTAATCACTCTATATAAGTATCCGCTTTTATTTATAACGAACTGATGTAGTCCGAACAAAACACCGTATCCATATGTTGATGGATATTTATATGCTTTTAGTTTCAGTGATTTAATTAATTTCAAAATTACAGCACTAATGAGATACATATGATGAAACCCCAATTTAGATATTCATAATTACGCAGTTTTTCAGATTTAGATTTAGATATTTAGGGTATGAACACTGACTCACTGGCTGGGATAGTCTGCAGCCATTAAAATCACGTTGTGAACTCGCTCAATACATTTTTTTTTTACTGGCTTGTTCAGTGAGGGGTTCACTTCGAGGTCACGGAACAGTTGGTTGGCTGGCCTATCCTCAACAGAAGGGTCGTTCATGATCCAGAGAACCGTTTATGTATAGGACATCCAGTCGAACACAGCATTGTTAAAAGAGTCACCACAACCCTCAGCGCTCGTCACACTTGGCAAACCACTTCGCCAGAGGACCTCTCGTGAGCGGACGCTGACCGGCCCGTTGTGGCTCGCGCGCTTTCTCTCTCACGAGCCTTCCTGGCGACGCATTCGTAGTAGGAAGTAAGTGGTAAGTAAGTAGTAAGGGATGTACTTCACAGAACGATGACGCAGTTGATGACGATGACAAGAGGTTCTCCCTTAAGGTGGGTATGTGTGTGTGTGTGTACCACCTCACAAAACGACGACGCAGTACGTGACGATGAAGGCGACCATGATGATGGCGGACAACCTCGGGGCGCACACAGAACTAGAGTTGGTCTGCATGGCGGCCGGATGTTCCCCTGGAACGAACCAAAACACAGGCTCTCGTTAGTCACTCCTGCAACTCACACAAGGAAGTTGATCTTCGTCATTAATGCATCAGTTTATGATACACCAATGGACGTATGACAGTTACTGGTGCTGAGACCTTAACATTGGAGGCACTGGTGCTGAGACCCTTACATGGGAGGCACTGGGGTTGAGACCCTTACATGGGAGGCACTGGAGCTGAGACCCTTACATGGGAGGCACTAGTGCTGAGACCCTTACATGGGAGGCACTGGAGCTGAGACCCTTACATGGGAGGCACTGGGGTTGAGACCCTTACATGGGAGGACTGGTGCTGAGACCCTAACGTAGGAGGTACTGGTGCTGAGACCCTAACATAGGAGGCACTGAGGCTACGACCCAAACATGGGAGGCATTGGTGCTGAGAACCTAACATAGATGTTAGGGCTGAGCTTCTAACATGCTTGGAATGAGTGCTGACTTATAATGAACAAAGGAAAACACATGAGTGTGTTTCCACGGTATCATGAATTCTTCATTTTCTGAATTAACTGGAAAGACAGAAATGAAACGCTTTTGAAAACACTTGTGTAACCACAAGACTGCAAACGGAATATGCTCAGAGATTATTACAGAAGGAGTTAGATAAAGTTACATAGATACATAGATCACCCTCTCCCAGGGTCCAAGCGAGGTGATCTGGCCTTAACACTACTGTAAAAGATGTAGTCTCCTCAAAACCAGTAGAAGAAAAGGACCCTCCACTCTTCCGGGTAATAGGTAGAAAGAAATACCTTGCAGGAGTAATATGCCTGAAGGAAATTTCTTGAGGAAAGTCAGAAGGAAGAGTGGACGTGTATATGTCATGCATCCCATCACCAAAGACATGTATCCCTTCACTATTTGTTATACGAACAATACCAAGGATAAACTCTGAGCTTCAACCTCGCGACTCACCTCCTGGTGGTGGAGGATAATGAAGTGATTTTTTTTTCTTCCCTTTAATCAGGCGACACGAGTTTGCCAATGATTGTAAGTTGCCGTACTATGGCCAGGGCCAGATCAGTCGTTGAGAAGTTTGGATATTATACCACTGCGTTATGATAATTGATTAAAGGAATTATTTGATACCGGAGAATGACAGATTATGATCAAACCTAATTTGTGAATATATAAACAGAGTTGCTATGGATAAGATGACCTGGAACCTTATTCCATGTGTCAGTGATTTCGTTGGTAAAGAACACTTCCTGCAATTCAGATTCACTCACTGACCTCTTAAGTTTTGATTCATTGTCTCTCTTTGGTCGTACTGGCACGACCGTAAAGAGTTTTCACTATCGACTTTGGTGAATCCTTTAAGTATTTCAAAACGTTTTATTAACTTTCTTGGGAGCCGACTCATACTTAGAGAGAACAAATTCCAATCTCTCGGTATGTCCTCGTATGCTTTTATTAAGTAAAGAAGGAATCAATTTAGTTGCTCTTTGCTGCACTGTTTCCACTTTGAGAATATCGTTACTTAGATGGGGTGGCATAACTGCACCACACATTCGAGGTGGGGTGGCACAGAAGCCATATTACATTCCTGCTTTTGTATGTAACTTTCTGTTATTAAATCCTAACATCCTATTTGCTTTCTTGGCAACTTTGTTACAGTGCTGGGAGAGGTTGAAGGTGTTGAGGACAGTAAGCCTTAGATCCAACACACAAGGGGTGTCATTTATCTTGTGGCCTATCAAATCAAAATCGAATATCTTGCAACGGTTGACATTCAAAGACGTTTAAAGTTATTTGCCATTTTCAGAACCAATCAACTGTTTTATCTATATTCTCTTGTAATGTTCGCCCATCTAATGTTAATACGTCAAGACTTGTTCTAATAGCCATGAAGAAGAGATACATTCTTGTTTGTAGTTAGTTTTTATTCTGGTCTCGTGTGGTTTACAAGTCTTCGAGTCCGTCTCAGATAGATAGATAGATAGATAGATAGATAGATAGATAGATAGATAATCTTACTCTAAACGCTATGTGCCTGATAGATACATACATACATACATACATACATACGTACATACATACATACTCTAAACCCTATGTACTTGGGAAGGCAAGAGTTCTGTCACCTCACACCACTCGCGCACACACACACACACACACACACACACACACACACTCACCATCCAGCACATGGAGGGTGGCTATAGCCGGCTCCATGCCCTCTGGTTGGCAGGTGAACGTCCCGCTGTCGGAGGCCCTCGCATTCTGCAGGAGGAGGAAGCTGGTGGTCGTTTCCCCTCGCTCCTCGACCACGCTGACACCCCCGCGCGGTGACGTGTAGCTTATTGTCTGTGGACGGAAGGTAAGGGTCGGGTGAGGTGTGACTGGAGTGTTACTGGTCGCTCTCTGATTCCGTCTTAAACTGTCTCTCGAGGGACCAGAGTGGGTGGAGATGATGACACAGATGGATGGAGGGACAGACGGAGAGACAGACAGGCAGACGGGCAGATGGACATGAAGTGATGCTATTGAAGAAAATGCTGTGATGATGATGATGATGATAATAGTAATAGTAGTAATGATAATTATGATAATGATGATAATAATGATAGATGATGATAATAATAATAATGATAATAATAATAATAATAATAATAATGATAATAAGATGTGTGTGTGTGTGTGTGTGTGTGTGTGTGTGTGTGTGTGTGTGTGTGTGTGTGTGTGTGTGTGTGTGTGTTAGTGTATATGTGTGCGTGAGTGGTAGGTACCCCCGCGGAATGGCTGTATTTAGATAAGATTTTTTTTCTAAAGTGTTGACATGGAATGAATTCTTGTTACTCAGAAAAAATATACTATAGAGTTAAAGGGGGAAACAAAAACACCTGTGTTTGCTCTTGGTTACTTGACACGAGGTATTCTGAGGTGAGACTCACTGGTAAAACATTTGCATTCTGTCGCTCCTCTCACTCGAATGGTGGCCTAAACATACGAGTACTTCAGTTTGTCTGGACCATCGTGGCTGGCGCTACAAACGATGTTAGGCTCACTACCGGGAGGGCTGTAGTGCAGGGAGAACTGTAGCGTTCGACGTGGCCAGCCTCTCCCAAGAGTCCAGGGGGTAACTTAAGAGAAGACTTACTTCCTGCAGGATGCGTAAGTTAGGGGCTCGTATCGGCGAGGGACTCGACCCACCACAGAACTTCCTCCGGGATACAACATACGGGTGCTTGGGATATCGTCCCAGCAGCATTGTAGGGATTAATATGACGTACATGGTATCACCTGGGATATCGTCCCAGCAGCATTGAAGGGATTAGTATGACGTACATGGCATCACCTAGTAGAATTAGGTATTAGGTGAAGGTCTCGGTTTGAGGAGGGGTATCATGGCTATTTGGGGGTCTTACCAAGTCGTCTGTGGATCACCTGATTATATTAGTGGCATCACATGACCCTCAGGACATCACCTGATTATTAGAGGCATCACCTGATCACCAGGTCATCACCTGATCATCAGAGCGTCACCTACGCATCAGGGCATCGCCTGATCACCAGGTCATCACCTGATCACCAGGTCATCACCTGATCATCAGAGTGTACGGTAATGCCAATGGAAGGGGAACTGGAGTTGTCACTCGCATAGTTCCCAGGGGCGCGCCAGGCGTATACTGCTTTGCAGGTAGGATGGCGAGGGTGAGGTCATGCCATGGTGGAATGGTACACCCCAGAGAGACGACGGTCTAGGAAGGAACTCGGGTTATGTTCGTCAGGTAGGTCAGTGTGGTTCTGGTGTGGTCGCTGGGATGTGTGGCCTGGATAGGCAAAGTGGACACTGTCGGGATCCAGGTGTGTCTCCAGTGCTCGCCCCAGCGACGAGGAGGCGAGGAGTTGGATGACGACCTCCTCACCTGGTTGTGTCGTACCAGGTGAGGAGGTACAGGAGGTCACCCGGGTTCTTGCAGCGCCAGGTCTGCAGGTGGTCCCCGCTGATCATGATGGTCTGCAAGAGGTCCTTTCTCGTCTCTCTGGTACCTGGCTGGTGATGGTCAGAGTAATGACTCTGGTATCATCAGGTAATACTAGATGCTACTAGGTACATGTGCCTGCTGCAGTAACTCGTCAGTTCTGGTGTTCGTGCGAGGTGGGGAACCACCTGGTTGTCGTGGTACCAGGTGGTGATGGTCTCCAGGTGGTACCAGACGATGATGGCCCCCGCAGGAGATTCTCACCTGGTTGTTGTGGTACCAGATCTTCGGGTAATACTTGGGAAGGGCCTACAGGAGTGACTCACCTGGTTGCTGTGGTACTAGGTGATGGTCTGCAGGTGGTACTAGGTAATGACCTTCAGGAGGAACTCACCTGGTTATTGTGGTACCAGGCGGAGATAGCACCTGCAGGAGGAACTCACCTGGTTACTGTGGTACCAGGCGATGGTCTGCAGGTGGTACTAGGTAATGACCTGCAGGAGGAACTCACCTGGTTAGTGTGGTACCAGGCGGAGATAGCACCTGCAGGAGGAACTGACCTGGTTATTGTGGTACCAGGTGATGGTCTCGGGAGGGTAAGGGGCGTGGTGGACGATGCAGGTCAGGTTGATCATACTGGCGCGGTTGACGTAGATGTCCGGGGCTCCCAGCACCTCCACCGTCGGCTCTGGCAGGAGGAGGAGGAAGAGAACAACAGCATTTGTTAGTCAGACTGTCCTTGGAGACCGCCCTTCCTCTCTCTCTCTCTCTCTCTCTCTCTCTCTCTCTCTCTCTCTCTCTCTATCTCTCTCTCTCTCTCTCTCTCTCTCTCTCTCTCGTCGACCCAGGTTAGAAACCATGCCAGATATCGAGAGTGCTGTAATTCTAGGGGAAAAATGGCGGAAAATGGGGCGTGGGAGTGTGGAAAATATGGCTGGCGATAACTCGTTAGTATCTAAAAAAGAAAAAAAGTAAAAGGAAAAAAGATAAGGCAGGAAATCGGTCGTGGAATTCCGAGAGATATGGAAAACGGGGGGCGCTCAGTTTAGAAAATGTGAGACACACTGGATTGCGTGACTGTAGGAAATACAGCAGACGGGGAAGTCCAATTACTTAAAGAAAAAGAAAATGGCATAGAATAGGTCTACTGATTAGAAAAAAAGATATGCTGTAGAATAGTTTCTGTCACTGAGAACAACAAAAAAAGGCAGACAGTGGGTTCAGTGATGACTAAGTTATCCTCAAACACCTTTTCTCTCTCTCCAACCCTCTTGATCTTAAAACTATTCATGACATTTACCGAAAAATAAAAGAATCGTCCTGAGTCTACAGTTTATATTTCTTTTAATTTGTTTATTCTGTCGTCCTGAGTCTACAGTTTATATTTTTTCTAACTTGTTTATTCTATCGTCCTGAGTCTACAGTTTACTTTTTTTTCAGCTTGTTTTTCTATCGTCCTGAGTCTACTGTTTACTTTTTTTTTAACTTGTTTATTCTATCGTCCTGAGTCTACAGTTTACTTTTTTTTCAACTTGTTTATTCTCGTCGTCCTGAGTCTACAGTTTACTTTTTTTCAACTTGTTTATTCTCGTCGTCAGAGCAAACGTCGAGGAGGAGCAAGAAAGCGACCATAACCACAGGTGTCTCCCCACTACTGACCTACGAGCTTGAGGATCCCTTACTGACCTACGACCTTGAGGAAGACGTTGAAGGTCCGGATGGGTTTGGTGGTGATCTGACACTCGTAGTTGCCTTGGTCCCGAAGCTGCACCGACTTTATCCTCAGCGTCCACTCCGTGCTGGCCTGCTGGTGCAGCGCCTCGAAGCGCAGGTCCGTCGTGTACGTGTAGCGGCCCACCGTCAGGAATCCTGAGGTCGCGGCCCCGGATCCACGACACCTGACGGAGGGGAGGAAGGGGAGGGAAGGAGAGAGAGGGAGGGAGAGAAAACAACACACACGTCAGAATAGACAGAAACGTTTAAAGCGACGTCGTTTACCGGGTCCAAACTCGACGTTAGGACACTTCAGAGCCTGGCATTGTCTAGCCTCACGCGTCAGTGATTTGATCCACCTTATGAGCGTTAGATCCTTTGAACGATCGGCCTTCAGGATGGGTCTTAAAAAAGGGGTAATCCACCTCGGTCACTGGAGCGACGTGCACTCAATAGACTCGGGAACTATGCAGTGATACAGTGACACAGAGGACAAACAAGTCCGAAGAAAAAAAAAAACTTTTGTACAGGATCACAAGGTACGTAGATCCTCCCCTCCTCACCCTTCCCCACCCCAACTCCAGATGATGAAATGATACAAAAAGAGACACTGTCATGGAATTTTCACAGAAATGTTTGACGACAAAAACAAATTGTTTGACTTTCAAGTGACGATGGGTGGGAGGTGGGGAGGGAGGAGGCTTTGATGCAATATATATATATATATATATATATATATATATATATATATATATATATATATATATATATATATCTTTTTCTTTTTCTTTTAAACTATTCGCCATTTCCCGCGTTAGCGAGGTAGCGTTAAGAACAGAGGACTGGGCCTTTTTTGGAATATCCTCACCTGGCCCAACTCTGTTCCTTCTTTTTGGAAAAAAAAAAAAAAAAATATATATATATATATATATATATATATATATATATATATATATATATATATATATATATATATACTGTGAATTTAACCAAGTACTCTGCTCCAGGGCACGGAGCGTTGCTACTTTTTTTTCACGTGGACAATGTGGGGGAGGAACTGTGTTTCATGGGATACTGTAACGTGGGGAAAATTGTGTGATCTTTTAAGGTCGTCTCTCGCTGTGTTTTGATCGTGTGTACGTGTTTCAGATTATGAATATGTGTATGTGTGTGTGTGTGTGTGTGTGTGTGTGTGTGTGTTTCTTTGTCGTGTGTATGGGTGTGTGTGGTAGCTTCCCCCACCTTTCCCCACCTCTGTCCTTGTCTTACCGACTTGTCACTTTTAGCAGCGTGGACGATGCAGGTCAGTGTGGCCGTCTTGCCCAGGTAGGCCGTGTAAGTCGGGGACATGGAGGCGTCGAAGTAGGGTTCCTCGTCATCCTCGTCCTCGACGTTCTCCTCCTCGTCCTCCTCCTCCTCCTCCTCTTGGACGGCGCTCGTGAGCCTCGTGTAGGTGAGGGGAGTGATCTCCGTCACTCCAGTAAGAGGATAGGCCGCATCCACTTCGTCAGGTCCCCCACAGGCAGAGACCGTCAGCATGCCTGTAGGAGGAACAGTGTGCCATCACGAACGCGAACGAGACATGGTGCATATATATATATATATATATATATATATATATATATATATATATATATATATATATATATATATATGTGTGTGTGTGTGTGTGTGTGTGTGTGTGTGAACTACACCTTCCTCCCTCCACCCTCTTAGATACCGCGCCATTTGCTTCTCTCTCTCTCTCTCTCTCTCTCTCTCTCTCTCTCTCTCTCTCTCTCTCTCTCTCTCTCTCTCTCTCTCTCAGTAGTCGCCCCGGAGTTAGAAATATCGCAGCGATAACCATGCGACTTGACATGGGTGGTGGGAGGAGGGATAAGAAAGAAGAAAAAAAAAAAAAGATGATTATGTAATTGCATCTGTTCTTGAGGGAGGGAGGGAGGGAGGGAGATATAGAGGAGGGTGGGAAGAAGGGGTAAGGCAAGTGGCGTCAAGAAAGGGCCGAGGATAGGAGCCTTCTGCAGCAGGGGGAAGGAGGAGGAGGAGGAGGAGGAGGAGCCTTCTGCAGCAGGGGGAAGGAGGAGGAGGAGGAGGAGGAGGAGGAGGAGGAGCCTTCTGCAGCAGGGGAAAGGAGGAGGAGGAGGAGGAGGAGCCTTCTGCAGCAGGGGGAAGGAGGAGGAGGAGGAGGAGGAGCCTTCTGCAGCAGGGGAAAGGAGGAGGAGGAGGAGGAGGAGCCTTCTGCAGCAGGGAGGAGGAGGAGGAGGAGCCTTCTGCAGCAGGGGGAAGGATGAGGAGGAGGAGGAGGAGCACCAGCAGCATACCTCCCCCATCCCATCCCTCATCATCCACCCCCAGAGAGATTCATCACACCCTCCTCTCCTTCCCCCAGCTTTGCTGTAAACTGGTGGGGGCGTGAGGGGCTTCCCTCCCAGGAACCAATTACTGGCCGAGATATTAGCGCATTCAACGACAGATACACTGTTTCAGGCGACTTCTCTTATATATATATATATATATATATATTGGCTTTTCCCCGTCTTTCGTGTAGCGTTCGTCATGATGATGGATGCGCGTCGACGAATCATCTGCTTGATCGAAAAAGGATAACTGGTGCAATCTGATAGACAGAATACAGATAGATAGATAGATTGATAGATAGATAGATAGGTAGATAGGTAACTGGTTCAGTGTGTTATACAGAAGTTATAAAACTATAAAAGTGCACACATACATATTATATATATATATATATATATATATATATATATATATATATATATATATATATATATATATATATATATATATATATATCGTCATTTAAATGTTTTAACGTATGTTGACGATGATATTTCATTGACACGTCGACTTTAAATGTCTGGCAGCCACATATAAACTTTAAATGTTTATAATTTGTGAGTTTTAATGTCTGTGGTTCGCTCGCCGAGTTTAAAATGTCTCCAGGTCCCAAGGTGTTAATGTATTGTTTCGCGAACAATTTTAAACGTCTGGGGAGCTCTGAGTTTAAACGTATGCGACGCGCACGCGCACACACACACACACACACATACATACACACACACCAAACCTAGCAAATGCTACACAGGTCACGTGGGATTATGTAATACTTTACGATGTATTGTTGATCTGATAATTTTTTAAACGAATCATTTACCAAAATCCTGATAATAGTGATTCACAAAGGAAAATGTGATTTTCTTTATAGCTTTTCATAGCGAAGTTATTTGGTGACTGAATAACTCAAAGACGGTGATACATTATGACCTTCATTTCTACACACACTGATATACATCACTTTAACATTGAGAATTCGCGTAAGAGCAGTACCCACCAAAAAGCATTGAAGATAAAACACGAGTGGAATATATATATATATATATAGAAAGGCATAACATGTGACCCTATTCTCACGCTTGGCCAAAGATGTGTTTTGATGGCTACGAAAGATCCCACTCTTTCTCATCAGTTCCACTGTACATGATATGTCTTAAGGACCACTGGGGTTTACCACTTACACTTCATCCCATTAAGCTCCTCTCTTGACACTGAGTAAAAGACATTGTTACCCTTGTCTTCATAACAGTTTGAATATGCAAGCTCAGTAAGTCCTTTTTTTTAAGTCTGTGATAAAGTCTCCCTCCGCTGTTAACATAATACTTAGACTGTTTACATGCTTTCATTCTGAGCTACGGCCTCGTACTTAGGCGTAAATGATTGTGTAAATAAAGTCCGAGACTTGTGTAAACGTGCAGGCTTGAAATATCCGAACCCAGAGTCTTGGAGCTTTTGTTTCCATCAAGACACAAGTGGAAAGAATTTCTTGAGTAGCGGACCGAGAGGGTCCGGGGCTGAAAACAAATGTTAGGATATTGTCATTTTAACTCTGTATATATATATATATATATATATATATATATATATATATATATATATATATATATATAGACACACACACACACGTATATTGGTGATACAGAAGCAAAGAAATATTCAAACAAAAGAGTTTGGGAACATAAGCGAGAGATCAGAGCTGGACCAAGTGAGAAAATTGTTGTTTTCTTTAATCACGTAATTTACCGTCATAACTCTCACCTTGTGTTCAGATCTAGCGATTACGTCAAAAGGTAAAATGGTTTGGATCTTGTTGTCTATTCAGCCCCAAAAGAAGATTTCCACGTATGAGGTGAACAGTTCTCTTTCAAAGATGATGATTTGTATTGAGGTTATGAGTTTAGTAAGATCGCCTTGGGAAGCGAGGGAGGAGTCCACCATCTATCTCTTCTGGTCAAGGTCTTATAGTCTTTCAGGTCTGGTCACAGTGGTTTCGGTCACGTAATGTTCCCCAGGTCATATGCTAGTCAGGTACCTGGTTCCCGTTTCTCCTCTAACTCCACCATGGATGACTTTTAACATTCCTTCGCCCCATGATGCTCCTATTACTAACTCAATGAATGTTTCCATAATCTCTTTTTGAACTATTCGAAAAGCGTTTCTCTCTCTGGACACAAGCAAGGCTTATGGTCCTAATGGCATCCATCCTCTTGTACTGAAAGAGTGTGCCTCTGAACTTGCGCCTGTGCTTGCTCGTCTATTCCATTTCTGTCTTGAAACCGAAACCTTTCCTTATTGGAGGAATGTTTTGCCACATCCCATCCCTAAGATGGGTGACCATTCAACCCCTCTAACTGTCGTTCTGTTGCTTTGACATTTACCATTTCCAAAGTCTTTGAATGCCACCTCAGCTCCCATATTCGCAGAAATCTTAATTCTCATAGTCTTCTCTTCTGATTACCAGTGTGGCTTCCGTAAGGCGGGATCCACTGGTGATATTCTTTCCTATCTTTCTATTGTCTGGTCATCATCCCTCAAAAATTCGGAGGAATCCTATTTAGTTGCCTAAGACGTAATCAAAGCTTTTGACAGAGCGTGGCATTGGGGTCTTATCTCGACGCTCCCCCTTTTTGGCCCCCGTCCTCTCTTTGCTCCCTCATATCTACCATCCTCTCTGGCCATTCTGTCTCCGTTGTTGTTGATGTATCAAAATCTCACCGTTTCTCCAACAACAGCGGTGTCGCTCAAGGTTCTGTCCTGCTCCCTACACCTTTTCTCCTTCTTATCAGCGATTTCCTTTCTTCCACAAATACCCAAATCCTTTCATACGCTGATGACTCAACAATGCCTTCCTCCACTTCCTACAATTCTGCTCCTCCTTCTCTCACTCCATGCACATTTCGTCTCGACTCAACTTCCTCAGTATGGTAGACGAAATCTGGTTTGAAGTGTAATGCCTCCAAGACCCAGTTTCTACCCAGCTCTCCATTGAAAATTCCTCTCAGCTTTTTTCTCTCCTTTGATGGTTCTGTAATTCCACCCCTTGACTCAGTGAACATGCTTGGTGTTACTGTAACACCCACTCAGTCTTGAAAACTCCACATGATGGAAATAGCCAAGTCTAGTTTTTAAGAAACTGGGTGTCCTGTTTAGATTCCGAAATTTCTTTCCTTCTGAACAGTTGCTCCGTTTATACAAAGCATTGATCCGTCCTTGTATGGATATATATATATATATATATATATATATATATATATATATATATATATATATATATATATATATATGGGGATAGGGGATTAAGAATACTTCCCACGTATTCCCTGCGTGTCGTAGGAGGCGACTAAAAGGGGAGGGAGCGGGGGGCTGGAAATCCTCCCCTCTCGCTTTTCTTTTTTTTTTAATTTTCCAAAAGAAGGAACAGAGGGGGCCAGGTGAGGATATTCCAAAAAAGGCCCAGTCCTCTGTTCCTAACGCTACCTTGCTAACGCGGGAAATGGCGAATAGTTTAAAAGAAAAAGAAAGAATATATATATATATATATATATATATATATATATATATATATATATATATATATATATATATATATCTTTTCTTTCTTTCTTTCATACTATTCGCCATTTCCCGCATTAGCGAGGTAGCGTTGAGAACAGAGGACTGGGCCTTTTAGGGAATATCCTCACCTGGCCCCCTTCTCTGTTCCCTCTTATGTGTGTGTGTGTGTGTGTGTGTGTGTGTGTGTCTGTCTGTCTCTCTGTCGCCGTGTCTGTCTATCTATCTATCGTAACTAACCACTGGATCATGCTGGCATCTTTGGCAAGATATACATCTCCCTGCGGCTGGTTAGCTTTCGCGACCAGACCGCCGGCGACACCTCCACACTCCCTCCCTCATTACTCACTCTCCGTGTAACTTGTGACCCTCCTTCCCCCCAGAGTGAAAGACTTAATTGCCTGGGGGGGGTTGGTTTCCTCGCCTCTCTTTATCACGGGGTTATACAACCTTCTTGCCAACCGCTGCTCACTCCAAGTCATAATATTTCCTATAAATGAATATTTTTGCCATGACTTAGTTGACCTGCTATGACCTGATTGGCCTCATCTCATTGTCTCTTCATGCATTTTGATGGCTAGAAATCTCTCTCTCTCTCTCTCTCTCTCTCTCTCTCTCTCTCTCTCTCTCTCAATCTTTTGATCTTATAAATAACTCAGTTTTCCCGACCGCCTCCATAATCAAAGGAGATTCTTAATACACTGTGGCCAGTGTTACGAAAAATAGATGAAATCTTACCACTAATTTTCAGTTTGAAAAATCCAGTTGAGTTCAGTGAAAATGACAAGTGATGTGAAGGCTATTGTAGACTTCAGCCATTGAGGTTTTGATTGAGTTTACGTCATGATTTGCGCTTTTCTGGTATTGTGATGTGGTGTACAATATCACCAGCGAAATGGTATTTTATTACTTATATTCTAGTGAGACAAAAATCTAATGTTATCAAATATCCAAATATCAATAAGTTTCATTAGTTACCGATATTCAAATACCCTTAAATGTTGATCATTATTAGTTACCATTAATCATGCTTTGATAATCAACATCAGTTATCTATCATTATTCGTTTATCGTTCATTATTTACATTCATCGTCAGGCGGAAAGAAAACGGAGAACCAAATGGTCCAAAGACGAATATATTCTTATGGTGCATTACGTATGCCTTAGTCTGGGACGCTGCCAACGATTGCTTCTCCTACAGTGCCATGTCTTTGTTTAACCGTCAAATCGCTAGATATATCCCTATCGTCCACGTCTGTCTGTCTGGGATGCAGTCGGAGATATTCCTGTGGTACCTGTCTGTGTTCATGTCTGGGATGCAGTCGGAGATATTCCTGTGGTACCTGTCTGTGTTCATGTCTGGGATGCAGTCGGAGATATTCCTGTGGTACCTGTCTGTGTTCATGTCTGGGATGCAGTCGGAGATAATCCTGTGGTATCTGTCTGTGTTCATTAGCCTGTGAGACAGCGGTATGATCCCTCCTATAAGGTCTCTCACAAGCCTCAAACGCGACAGAGCATCGAAGCGTCTCGCCTCTTTCATAGAATCGACAGTCGTGGGGAAAGAGACGAGGCCAAGGGAGGTCCCTCTACCGCTAAGAGGGACGTGAATATCTGTGGTTTTTATCGCAGTATATCCTACAGCGGTATAACGTGCCCCTCGCTCCGTGCCAAATGGACTGTGTTCGGTCGTGGGTGCACTGTTAAGCCCGCTTAATCGGACGGATAAAGAGTATCATCATTATTTTCCCTTACCTCTAATAATATGACGCACTGCACTGGGGGGAAAAAAAGGGAAAAATACGATGATTTACATAACCGAGACAGTCCTAATTGGATATCGATTGCAGCGGGCCGTCTCAATCTCGGAACAGAACCCATTTTTTCGCCCCATTAGAGGAGGAGAGACGATTTAAACACACACACACACACACACACACACCCTTCTGGAACGGCAGAAACGATGTATATAGATATTTTTGCTCCGGTGAACGAGCAGACAATTTTCACCCCGCTGTGGCCACACACACAGACACACACACACACACACACACACACACACACACACATCCGCTGACCCATCATGATCTGTGGTGTTTCGCCAGCCACTTCATTAGCATCGCCCCTGTCGGCGATTCAAGAGGTCACCGGCTCTCCTCCTCCTCCTCCTCCTCCTCCTCCTCCTCCTCCTCCTCCTTCCTCCCGGTCCTACATCAACGCTGGGAAACAGGGGATGAGACTGATTGACATCCTCCTTGATGCTCTTGTCAACGCTTGGTCTGTGAGGCTTGTGGCTCCCACCCAGTACCCAGCGTCAACGCCAGAGGCAAAAGACCACCTAGGAACCCTCTGTGTTCTGGTAAACGCGAGAGGAGAGACCAGACGCACGCTTTAAAGTGTGTGTGTGTGTGTGTGTGTGTGTGTGTTCTTGTCGACGCCTGCTCCAGCGGGTTCTTTAATCACCAGCCTCCAAAGTTCTCTTAGATACCGGAGTGGCGGTCTTAAGCGGAGCTCACAGCCCGATACCGGAGGCTTCAGCAGATCTGGCCTCATTTCCCACACCAGCTGCCCCCCGCCCCCAGACCAGCCGCCGTAAGTGGATCTAGCGCTGGCCTCGCCTCCCATCACCAGCTGCCACGAGCGGATCTGGCCCTGAATTTACCTCCCACCACCAGCTGCCGTGAGTGGATCTGACCCTGACCCTCACGGCCCAACACCAGCTGCCATGAGCGGATCTGACCCTGGCTGGCCCTCACGGCCCACCGCCAGCTGCCATAAGTGGACCAAGCGCTTGCCTCGCCCCCCGTAGCTCTGAAGTGCTTTTATCGACAATGCAGGAGAACCCATCAGAAACCCCCCGGTTGTCTCGGAAACACTAGAAGAGGGTGACCATTAGCCCTCAATAGCATTGCTAGTGGAGGGAGAGAGAGAGAGAGGATTATTGACCCCAAGATGCTCTGGTTATTGGTGGAATATATATATTACCAACGCTCGCCCCTGCCAACACTTTGTGGGGAGGGAAAGGGAGGGAGGAGGAAGAAGAGAAGGTTAGGAGGAGGAGGAGGAGGAGGTCGAGGAAGAGAAGGTTAGGAGGAGGAGGAGGAGAAGGTCGAGGAAGAGAAGGAGGAGGAGGAGGAGGAGCAACAACAGTTCACCATGGTTTCTCCCCGGGTTTGAGTGGGTGGAGTGGGAGTCACCAACACTTGTACCTGGTTAGGGAAGACATGCAAGTATACCCCAGCTTTAACGTAGACCTCCACGAGGAACATCAGCAGTGCCTTCCCATCTGGACTGACTGCCAACTTACCTTAAACGTAATGAATTCATTTCTGTGTCTTCCGTCCCTCCCCTCTCTCTTCTCATCATCCATTTCTCACAATTTTTCCGTTTAGATTATATGTGTGTTCTTATTCCTTTTTTTCTTTCTTCCACTTCCTCCAGCATTATTTTGCCTCCTCAGCCTCTCTCTCTCTCTCTCTCTCTCTCTCTCTCTCTCTCTCTCTCTCTCTCTCTCTCTCTCTCTCTCTCTCTCCTTCAAATTTTCTTTGAAATGACTAGCTGTTGTTGACTTGCGTGGTGGTCATGGACGAGCGACACACGCCTCATTCATCGACCCAAACCCATAAGGGGAAGATGAACGGCTGTGTCTCAGCTGTGGACAAACTACCGCATCCAGGAATCGAACCTGTGCCGGCTCGATCCCGGGCGGCCCTTAAACGCGTCACACGTCGGGAACGCTTGCGAACCAGCGCTCCACCAGGGTGTGTAAGGGGTTCTCATTGTGTGACACGCTGTTGGTGGTAGACAGCCGATGTGTTGCCCTGCGTTATCGTGTTAACCGATAACTTCTTGGTGACTGATTCCCATGACAAAAGCAAATGGTGGATCAGTTACTAATGAATGATGAAATTCTGATAACTTGATCATCTAAATGTATTTATTTTTACGTTTTTCTTTTAAGTTTATGGATAAGCGTCCGCATATTAATGACTTTTAATTTCCTTGTCAAAGTGCGTGTGTGTGTGTGTGTGTGTTAAGGGGGAGAGAGTTTTACACTCGTGTTAACCCCTTCTCTTAATCTTGTACATATGGACCATCTGTGTCTCTACTCCTGTGCATGTGTGCAACACACACACACACACACACACACACACACACACACACACACACACACGCCAGGCTAAGCCAGGTACCCATTTTCCAACCAGCCCCGACCTGGGTTGGGTGTGGGCTAACTGCCGCACCTAGGATTCGAACCCATGCTTGTTCGACCTTGGGCTCGCCCATGCTGACTCATGGTTAGTTTGTGTATAGATAAAAGAGAGAAAGATTAATGAAATTCAGGCCGCCATTCGGCTGAAAATACACAGTTGAGGAACTACATAAGTAGGTGATCAAAATAGTCACTAGTTGATTAATCATAAAAGAGCCTAAGATTAATGTAGGATTGGATAGTTCTACACTTTGTATGAATACATGAGTGAATGTTTTTGTTGTTTTTGTTTTGGGTTTAAACCCCACCACAACTCAGGAGATTATGCTCCTATGCTCCAGGCATAGGAAGTTTTACACAGCAAGTTTCCTGGTTTATACACATCATGCATGTAGTGGTGATGAGTCGAACATTACGTGATGTAAATTGATATACTGACTGAACTGCAAGCGGTGCTGTGTTGAACACACATTACACATTCGATGGTGAACATTAAGTGATGTGATGTTATGTGCTACCAGCTGGACTGAAGTATTACTGTGTTGACGTGTGTATTCGTTGGTGAGCATTAGGTGGTGAAAATTTTCACACTGGTGCTATTGCAGTTAAGTAGAAAGTTAACGATAACATGATTATGGGAAAACGAAGCTATTTGCATGCTTAATTGTGCACTTGTTCACGGATTGTTTATGACCTTCACAGTGGTAGGTATAGGACAAGTCTTGTACCTGTACAGCACTGGTTGGTGGGGTGGTGGGCTGGTACAAGGTGATTGTGGTGACGGACGTCGGTCTGGGGATCGCCCCTCTGGACCGGGGGACGTCCCTGTGGACCGGGGGACGTCCCCTCTGGACCGGGAGACGCCCATCTGGACCGGGAGACGCCCCTCTGACCTTCGAAGGAACTATTATTAAGCCGCTGTGGTCAGCTGGGTCACAACTCCATCGGTCGCTGTGACGTTATGTTCAATCAGGCGTAATACAAGTGTCATGTTGGAGGGAAGGGGCAGAGAGAGAATATAGGTCCTACCCCATCTATCGTTGGACGAGGTGTGTGTGTGTGTGTGTGTGTGTGTGTGTGTGTTGAGGGGGATTCGAGTCGAAGAATCGTCCATGATGATCAGCGACGAGAAAAATCGTAATGCACTTCACTAGGCAACGAGTAAGAGGCTTTCCCATGGCCGACCCGGTCGCCATGACCAGGTCATGTATAAGTCAGACGTGGAGGGGAACCCCTCACCCATGTTGGCCTGGTCACCACCAACAGGTTGGTGAGCAAGACCTCTGCAGGTAGCGAGCGAATACGAGACCGTAAACCAATAGAGAAACGAAGAAAACGAAAAATTCATCACAGGAGTCACCCCTGATATATTATCTTCCCTCGTTTAACATGCATTGGATATTTTATTCATAGGGGGCGCGTCATTAAATCCCGTTGGAAGCGCTTGCCACCGAAAGCCTTTTTGGAGAGTAATTGACGGAGGAGATTCAGAAAGTGGCGCATCTCCGGAGTGTAAGAGAAGTCGAGGAAAGTGTGAGAATCATTTGACTCTTTGAGTCATATCTACGATTATGGACGATGAGTATACACGTCGTTCCTTCTCTTTATCTTCTTCAGTCCAGTATACTCATCTCGCACTCACCGGGAACAGCATTCAAGCGAACCTTCTTCAATCCTCTGCCTCACAACGTAGAAAATGGGGAATTTATGAGAACCACTTTATTTTTCCTTCTTCTTCCTTTGGAAATGATTTGAATGTACAGACCTAAGGCACACGTAGGTTAGCATGTGTGTGTGTGTGTGTGTGTGTGAGATTTCGACCTTGAGGGCTGTCGGCTTATAGGTGGATATGCATTCTCCGTCTGGCATTTGATGCAGAAATGTACATTTGAAGGAATGGAAGTTGACGTCCCTCGTGTGGATGCCCGATTTTGACTCTGTTCATACATTCTGAGGTTTTGCTCGCTACGGAGGTCTGATTCAGTGTGTAAATAAGAGATTAATGTATCTAATTCCACAACGGTAATGTGGCAGAACCTGGAGGATTTCATCTTTTCTCTGCCAGCTTGAGGGGATTTCACAAATAGTTTGCGCATCTCTTGGGCCGCGGATAGAAAATGGGTTAAGGTTGTTTGCTCCATTAATTGCTCTGTTTAAGTACGTGTGTGTGCGTGTGTGTGTGTGTGTGTGTGTGTGTGTGTGTGTGTGTGTGTGTGTGTGTGTGTGTGTGTTTCATACTTCATCGTCGTTTCCCTTGATAGAAAGGATACTTCCCCTCACATCCATTCTCCAGCTGGCATTTGTAATGCAACAAAACCACAGCTCCCTATCCACATCCAGGCCCCACACGCCTTTCCCTTGTTTACCCCGGACGCTTTACATACCCTGGTTCAGTCCATTGAGAGCATATCGAACCCAGTATATCATATATATATATATATATATATATATATATATATATATATATATATATATATATATGTGTGTGTGTGTGTGTGTGTGTGTGTGTGTGTGTGTGTGTGTGTGTGCTTTTCAGCTTCAGTCTCATCTATCGTTACTCAGAGAAAATCACAGATGAGGAAGTATGTAATCGTAATTATTATATATTGATAGATAGATAGATAGTATTGGGACGTCAGGCTGACATCAGTGTTGCATCACAGTGACAGATGCTCCCACACGGACCTGCAATATCACAGCAGCTCGCGTTCGTGGCCGCAAATGAATGAGGCAAATATATAACATTTAGCCTCATTAATACCCTCGCGTGTTAGTGAACAGATCAACAGGCCGTTGCCTGCGTATGGGTAACTGTCATCAAATGTGTATCATCATCAGTAACACACGGAAACATGTCCCGAGAGAGAGAGAGAGAGAGAGAGAGAGAGAGAGAGAGAGAGAGAGAGAGAGAGAGAGAGAGAAGAGAGAGAGAGAAGTGAGGGATGTTCCCATCACTGTTTCGAGTGCTTCAGTTCTCTGCCTACCAGATCCTCTTGGGTACGTGTCACTGTCCAAGTGGAATCGTTTTTCTGTCGTCTAGCCGTCTCAGGATGTCTTAATCCGACTTCTTATGAACCGCTGTGAACCATGTTCCCACTGACGTGAAGCATAGTGAACCATGTCCTCACTGACGTGAACCACAGTGAACCATGTTCCCACTGAACCACAGTGAACCATGTCCTCACTGACATGAACCACAATGAACCATGTTCCCACTGATGTGAACCACGGTGAACCATGTTCCCACTGACATGAACCACAGTGAACCATGACCCACTAACATGAACCGCATTGAACCATGCCTCATTAACGTTCGTGTAGACAAATCCTAAACTGTTCGAGAAAATATAATCCAGCACATACAGACAAACGAGGACTCAGAGTTACGTAGCGTTAGTAGTAGTAACAACAGCACAGGATGAGAAAATGAAGCACAACTGTACACTTGTAAAAAGCCATTGCACATGAGACCAATAGATGCATCTTGGGAGTTATAGGATTAAAGCTATTAGATCCGACATAAGATCCACCTGAGAAAGATGAGCTGTTCTCATTCAGACGCAGGACGTATATGAAGTCAGATATTTTGATATACAGCTGGACGAACATGTCAACATAGAGTATGACTAGAAAAGCTTATTACTAGACGGGCTAAATAGTCGTCGAGAGAAAATGACCGTGAGAATAGATAGCTGCGCACCGCTGTGTCACTTTAACGCGGGCACAGATAAGAGACGAATATGCATAATCGATAACAGGAATCCGATGATTATGGCAAGAAAGTCGAGCCCGGGTAGTTTGGCCTCGCGAGAGGAGTAAACAGTGGCGTTGTACGTGGGTGGTGGTGGCATTTACCATCGCTCGGACACGAGAAAGAGAGAGAGAGACAGAAGGACAGGAACTTCCAGTACCTGGACTGGTGCCCTCTTGATTACGTTCCTGTCGTCGATGAGAGAGAGAGAGAGAGAGAGAGAGAGAGAGAGAGAGAGAGAGAGAGAGAGAGAGAGAGAGAGAGAGAGAGAGACAGAAGGACACGAACTTCCAGTACCTGGACTGGTGCCCTCTTGATTACGTTCCTGTCGTCGATGAGAGAGAGAGAGAGAGAGAGAGAGAGAGAGAGAGAGAGAGAGAGAGAGTTATCTTTCAGTGCCCTTGCCAGCGGTAGACCCAGGGGCAACCAGCCTTCAGTGCTCCTCTGAATGCTGGTTGAGGCGTCCACTTCCAGGTCTGGGTTCTCTCGCCACCGCTGGATGAGGTGATACTCATCACTCACTCGTCTTTTCCACTGAGGAAGAAGAAGAAGAAGAAGTAGAGGCTGTCAATCCTTCATTGATGTTCCCAGCGATGTGTGAAGAGGCTGAGATCTTAGCCCCTCAGTGCATTTGTCAGTTGTAGATGAGGACATCATCAGTTCCCAGTGATTTTGTGAACGGTAGAGAAGGAGGAGGAGGAGGATGGTGCCCTGTCCCCTCACCTCTTCTGCCTCAGCGACGGACGACCCTCCAATAGACAGCTGTAGTCTGATGGACGACCCTCCAATAGACAGCTGTAGTCTGATGGACGACCCTCCAATAGACAGCTCTGGTCTGATGGACGACCCTCCAATAGACAGCTCTAGTCTGATGGACGACCCTCCAATAGACAGCTCTAGTCTGATGGACGACCCTCCAATAGACAGCTCTAGTCTGATGGACGACCCTCCAATAGACAGCTCTAGTCTGATGGACGACCCTCCAATAGACAGCTCTAGTCTGATGGACGACCCTCCAATAGACAGCTGTAGTCTGATGGACGACCCTCCATTAGACAGCTGTAGTCTGATGGACGACCCTCAATAGACAGCTGTAGTCTGATGGACGACCCTGCAATAGACAGCTCTGTCTGATGGACGACCCTGCAATAGACAGCTCTGTCTGATGGACGACCTCCAATAGACAGCTGTTAGTCTGATGGACGACCTCCAATAGACAGCTGTTAGTCTGATGGACGACCTCCAATAGACAGCTGTTAGTCTGATGGACGACCCTCAATAGACAGCTGTAGTCTGATGGACGACCTCCAATAGACAGCTGTAGTCTGATGGACGACCCTCAATAGACAGCTCTGGTCTGATGGACGACCCTCAATAGACAGCTCTGGTCTGATGGACGACCTCCAATAGACAGCTGTAGTCTGATGGACGACCCTCCAATAGACAGCTGTTAGTCTGATGGACGACCCTCCAATAGACAGCTCTGTCTGATGGACGACCCTCAATAGACAGCTGTAGTCTGATGGACGACCCTCAATAGACAGCTCTGTCTGATGGACGACCCTGCAATAGACAGCTCTGGTCTGATGGACGACCCTCAATAGACAGCTGTAGTCTGATGGACGACCCTGCAATAGACAGCTCTGTCTGATGGACGACCTCCAATAGACAGCTGTTAGTCTGATGGACGGACCCTCCAATAGACAGCTCTGGTCTGATGGACGACCTCCAATAGACAGCTCTAGTCTGATGGACGACCTCCAATAGACAGCTGTTAGTCTGATGGACGACCCTCCAATAGACAGCTGTAGTCTGATGGACGACCTCCAATAGACAGCTGTTAGTCTGATGGACGACCCTGCAATAGACAGCTCTGGTCTGATGGACGACCCTCAATAGACAGCTGTAGTCTGATGGACGACCCTGCAATAGACAGCTCTGTCTGATGGACGACCCTGCAATAGACAGCTCTGGTCTGATGGACGACCCTGCAATAGACAGCTCTGTCTGATGGACGACCCTGCAATAGACAGCTCTGTCTGATGGACGACCCTGCAATAGACAGCTCTGTCTGATGGACGACCCTCCAATAGGACAGCTCTAGTCTGATGGACGACCTCCAATAGACAGCTCTAGTCTGATGGACGACCCTCCAATAGACAGCTCTAGTCTGATGGACGACCTCCAATAGACAGCTCTGGTCTGATGGACGACCTCCAATAGACAGCTGTTAGTCTGATGGACGACCCTCAATAGACAGCTGTAGTCTGATGGACGACCTCCAATAGACAGCTCTAGTCTGATGGACGACCCTCAATAGACAGCTCTGTCTGATGGACGACCTCCAATAGACAGCTGTTAGTCTGATGGACGACCCTCCAATAGACAGCTGTTAGTCTGATGGACGACCTCCAATAGACAGCTGTAGTCTGATGGACGACCCTCCAATAGGACAGCTCTAGTCTGATGGACGGACCCTCCAATAGACAGCTGTAGTCTGATGGACGACCTCCAATAGACAGCTCTGTCTGATGGACGACCTCCAATAGACAGCTGTAGTCTGATGGACGACCCTCAATAGACAGCTGTAGTCTGATGGACGACCCTCCAATAGGACAGCTCTAGTCTGATGGACGACCCTCCATAGACAGCTCTAGTCTGATGGACGACCCTCCAATAGACAGCTGTTAGTCTGATGGACGACCCTCAATAGACAGCTCTGTCTGATGGACGACCTCCAATAGACAGCTCTGGTCTGATGGACGACCTCCAATAGACAGCTGTAGTCTGATGGACGACCTCCAATAGACAGCTCTGTCTGATGGACGACCTCCAATAGACAGCTCTAGTCTGATGGACGACCCTCCAATAGGACAGCTCTAGTCTGATGGACGACCTCCAATAGACAGCTCTGGTCTGATGGACGACCCTGCAATAGACAGCTCTGTCTGATGGACGACCTCCAATAGACAGCTCTAGTCTGATGGACGACCCTGCAATAGACAGCTCTGTCTGATGGACGACCTCCAATAGACAGCTGTAGTCTGATGGACGACCCTCCATAGACAGCTCTAGTCTGATGGACGACCCTCAATAGACAGCTGTAGTCTGATGGACGACCCTCAATAGACAGCTCTGTCTGATGGACGACCTCCAATAGACAGCTCTGTCTGATGGACGACCTCCAATAGACAGCTCTGGTCTGATGGACGACCTCCAATAGACAGCTGTTAGTCTGATGGACGACCTCCAATAGACAGCTCTAGTCTGATGGACGACCCTCCAATAGACAGCTGTTAGTCTGATGGACGACCCTCAATAGACAGCTCTGTCTGATGGACGACCCTCCAATAGACAGCTCTGGTCTGATGGACGACCCTCAATAGACAGCTCTGGTCTGATGGACGACCCTCCAATAGGACAGCTCTAGTCTGATGGACGACCCTCCAATAGACAGCTGTTAGTCTGATGGACGACCTCCAATAGACAGCTCTAGTCTGATGGACGACCCTCAATAGACAGCTCTGGTCTGATGGACGACCTCCAATAGACAGCTCTAGTCTGATGGACGACCTCCAATAGACAGCTGTTAGTCTGATGGACGACCCTCCAATAGACAGCTGTTAGTCTGATGGACGACCCTGCAATAGACAGCTCTGGTCTGATGGACGACCCTCCAATAGACAGCTGTTAGTCTGATGGACGACCTCCAATAGACAGCTCTGGTCTGATGGACGACCTCCAATAGACAGCTCTGGTCTGATGGACGACCTCCAATAGACAGCTCTGTCTGATGGACGACCTCCAATAGACAGCTGTTAGTCTGATGGACGACCCTGCAATAGACAGCTCTGGTCTGATGGACGACCCTCAATAGACAGCTGTAGTCTGATGGACGACCTCCAATAGACAGCTCTGTCTGATGGACGACCCTCCAATAGACAGCTCTGGTCTGATGGACGACCTCCAATAGACAGCTCTGTCTGATGGACGACCCTCAATAGACAGCTCTGGTCTGATGGACGACCCTCAATAGACAGCTCTGTCTGATGGACGACCCTCCAATAGGACAGCTCTAGTCTGATGGACGACCTCCAATAGACAGCTCTGTCTGATGGACGACCCTCCATAGACAGCTCTAGTCTGATGGACGACCCTCAATAGACAGCTGTAGTCTGATGGACGACCCTCCAATAGGACAGCTCTAGTCTGATGGACGACCCTGCAATAGACAGCTCTGTCTGATGGACGACCCTCAATAGACAGCTCTGTCTGATGGACGACCTCCAATAGACAGCTGTTAGTCTGATGGACGGACCCTCCAATAGACAGCTGTAGTCTGATGGACGACCTCCAATAGACAGAGGAGAGAGAGAGAGAGAGAGAGAGAGAGAGAGAGAGAGAGAGAGAGAGAGAGAGAGAGAGAGAGAGAGAAGCTCGGTAAAGCGATGGCGAGATTCTCTCTCCCATCTGGCTTAGCACCAGCACCAGCTTCTAATGCCGGTGTTGCCGTTGCTTTTATCTATGCGGCTACACGTTCCTCCAGACCGCCAAGGAGGCTGGGTTGCGCTCCATTCCCACAGACTCTTATTTCAGCAGAGGGAGAGAGAGAGAGAGAGAGAGAGAGAGATTGTGTGTGCGTTTGCGTCAGGGTTTATGGGAATTTATTGTCTTCGAGAGCGATGTGAATTCACGGGCTTCAGCCGAGCGCAAGATTATGTCACTTATACCCTTCCCCTATGTAAACATTCGCTCACTTTATGGTATGATATCCTCCGTTCTTTACCATTTCCTTCATCTGTACTTCCTTCCTCTTGGTACAGATGTAATCCTCGAGTTAAGTGGTGGTACTCCTGTTATCAAAGATCTGTGCTATTTATCAAATGATGCCCCTTTTTATCCCGTCGAAGCTCCGTAGATAAGTAGATAAGTAACGCGTATCAGAGCACCTCTGAAGAGAGTGTAAATACTTCATTGTACCTCAGTGATCTACGAGTTTCTCTCGCACACAATCGTTCGGAGATGGAATCTCTTATGTGTCTTCTCCATCATCCAAATTTGTCTAATCATTTTTTCCCTTACCTGGAGTTGGCCCCAGGGTATTGCAACCTCTCCAGGACTTTGCGTGTCTGACCTTAGCCATCTCTTGAGCCATCTTAATTTTTTTCCCCCTCAATCTTACTGTCATAAAAGATTTGTTCCAGATTGTCTGGCTTCCTTAAGGGATTTTGTATCATCAGGACAATTAGGCAGACTTTGTCAATCTCTATTATCTCTAAATTGAGCTACTCGAAGAGCTCCGCACTCGCGCGCGCGTGTGTGTGTGTGTGTGTGAGAGAGAGAGAGAGAGAGAGAGAGAGAGAGAGAGAGAGGAGAGAGAGAGAGAGAGAAATTACATACGGTGAGGAAGTTTACATTCATGGGACCCCCATCTCTCCAACCTTATATATATATATATATATATATATATATATATACTCTCAAACAATTTTTTAAACTTTTGCACTGTGTCTGCAGTTACTACTTTGTTCTCATTCCACTACTTTTGCAGTATAAAAGTATTTCATTCTAAAATGTTCCTTCTCTAATTTCATGTTATGACCTTACTTGTCTTTCCCCCTTCTGGTCGAAACACACAATAATATTTCCTTCGTATTATGCCTATGGCAAAGATGGGTGACCATTTTCCAACCATTCCACCTTTTGTCCCTGATGCCTTCTACTGTCTTCAATAATAGCCTTTGAATGTCTTCTCAAAATTCCCATTCTTAAGATATGTGAATCTCACAGTTTTTATCTCTGTCCTTCGTATATCTTCCGCGCGAGGCATGGGGATCGGCCGGTGATTATCCCTTCCTATCTTTCTTATCTCAGGTCATCATCTCTGAGAGACTTCAGTGGTGAATCACACATCGTAACTTGAATGTCACGAGTTATCTTTTTTTGTGTGTGTCTCAAGGTGTGATACTTGAGGTCTGTGGTCTCCTAACCTCCTGCCTCTTTTGGCTTCCCTCCCTCACTCTGTCCTCTCATACATCTTCCTTCCTCTCTGGCTCGTCTGGTCTATTTCATGTCAACGCCGGTGCCCTATAGAATTTTATTCCCCTCCCCCGCGATCTTCCACGCTCTTCCTTACTCCTATCAGTGGATTTCCCTCGTCAGCAGAGAGCCAAGAGGTAAGTACTACTTAGCTCTGCATTCCTCCACTTCCCTAAACTCAGCTCCATCTTTCCTCCCTACGTCTGGCCTCGTTAGATTGCGGGTATAGGCTTAGGATTGGACGGGATTTCCCAGCGGAGAAGACGCAATCCATTTGAGTCTAATGCCTCTACAACCCATTCTCTTCTTATTTCCTTCTGAATTAAGAATGTATCCCACGTCTTTTTTTGATGAGGTCTGTATTTCCACCACCTATTGTGGTTATACCCATACCTGCCGACCTATCAAGGAAACACCAAATTTACATAAATAGCTAAGTCTGCCTCTTAAGAAATCGGGAGTGCAATTCTGATGCAAAAAATCTTCCCTGAACAGTTGCTCATAGGATACAAAGGACTAGATCGCCCTTGTATGGAATTCTAACTTGGGAGGATCGAGTCCAAAACGATCCGATTTGCTATATCTCCCAGTCGGTCTTGAGAACTCGCCCCCAAACCACAGTGTTGGATCTCTTTCCCTTTTTCTGTAGATATAACTTCTGATTCCTAGAACTGGCTGGTTATGTAGGGTTTGCTACCTTGCTAGACC
Organism: Panulirus ornatus; assembly: GCF_036320965.1. Classification (NCBI taxonomy): domain Eukaryota; kingdom Metazoa; phylum Arthropoda; class Malacostraca; order Decapoda; family Palinuridae; genus Panulirus; species Panulirus ornatus. The sequence continues at coordinate 7,947,741 of NC_092232.1, forward strand.
ATGTCATGCTTGGTCAATCTCTGCATCCCATAATTCACGTATGGCCCTCGGCAGCTCAAAAGTGAACTGTTGTGATCTCTTTCTTTACCTTCCACCGTGCAACTTTCCAATTCTCTGCCCACTCACGTCTTTCCAAACGCTACGACCTAGTTTACTGTTGCAAACTAGGTTTTGTACTCTTCGTTAAACTTAGATTATCTTTACTCGTCTCTCTGTTCCTTAAAGGGAAGGGGCATTCGTGGTGGGCTGCACGTCGAGGGAAGGGGCATTCGTGGTGGGCTGCACGTCGAGGGAAGGGGCAGTCGTGGTGGTGGACTGCACGTCGAGGGAAGGGGCAGTCATGGTGGTGGGCTGGACGTCGAAGGAAGTGGCAGTCGTGGTGGTGGGCTGCACGTCGAGGGAAGGGGCAGTCGTGGTGGGCTGCACGTCGAGGGAAGGGGCAGTCGTGGTGGTGGGCTGCACGTCGAGGGAAGGGGCAGTCGTGGTGGGCTGCACGTCGAAGAAAGGGGCAGTCACAGGGAAGGGGCAGTCGTGGTGGGCTGCACGTCGAGGGAAGGGGCAGTCGTGGTGGTGGGTTGACTGCACGTCGAGGCGACCGATGCTGCTGCCAAAGTCTGTACACTCGCATACTTCCCCCACAACCCCGACTCCCACCCACCCAACCCAGCAGCAGCAGCAGCGAGACGAGGGAAAGGCAGCAAGACTCGCAAAGAATTTTGACCGAGGCACCCTGCACTGGCCTTCTGTGGCACTGCACCGATCCTCCATGACACCGCATCGATCCTCTATGGCCCTGGACTGAACGTCTACGGCACTGCACCAGCTCTCCAATAGCACTGCACTACCCTCTATGGCACTGCATCGACCCTCTATATCACTGCACCGATCCTCCATCTCACTGCACCGACCCTCCATCTCGCTGCACCGATCCTCCATCTCACTGCACCGACCCTCCATCTCACTGCACCGACCCTCCATCTCACTGCACCGACCCTCCATCTCACTGCACCGACCCTCCATCTCACTGCACCGACCCTCCATCTCACTGCACCGACCCTCCATCTCACTGCACCGACCCTCCATCTCACTGCACCGACCCTCCATCTCACTGCACCGACCCTCCATCTCACTGCACCGACCCTCTCTAACGTTGTGTATGAGTTCCTTGGCGAGCTCACAATTCTCTGGTGAGCAGCAGCCTCCTTTGTGACCCGGTTGTATATGTGAGCTCAGGACTATTCTCACACATACATATGTGAGCTTGTGGCTTTTCTCACTTATGGGCTTATGGCTGCCCTCCCTTAACCCATGGGGGCTCCAGCCTGGTGGTGACGCGTGAGAACTGCAGGGAACAGAAATGCTCGGGACACAGACGAGTCTGTTATTGTGGCTTTAGCTGGTGCCGACAGGGTCCTCCTGACTCACATGTGATCACTGTGGCATATCCTCGGGATTTCTCCCATCACCAGCCTGGGATATCCCTGGGGTTTTACCACAATCCTGGGATATCCCTGGGGTTTTACCACGATCCTGGGATATCCCTGGGGTTTTACCACGATCCTGGGATATCCCTGGGGTTTTACCACGATCCTGGGATATCCCTGGGGTTTTACCACGATCCTGGGATATCCCTGTGGATCCTGTCACCTACGAAGGATATCCATGGGGGCTGTCCTACCACCATAGGATATCCCTCGGGCTCTCCCATCGACCAAGTGGTCTATATATATCCCTAGGGGCTCCTCCTACCAACCTGGGATATCCCATGGAGATCCTTTCACCAACATGGGATATACCTGCCCATGTAGAATTGTCATACATAATGTATAGACCGAATGAGGCAGAAATGGTGATAATGATGAAATATGTGAAAAGAAAATGATAATGTCATCTATATCACATTTATGGTGATATTGATTTTCTTCTCCCTCGTTGTTGATCAAAAGCATATTAGGTTAGTTGATTGGTTGATTGGTTGGGTGGTTTGGGTATATGGCCCATGAAACAGCCAGGGTCATTAAGGCATCCAGCATATCAGATAAACAGACGCAGTGAGGAATATATATATATATATATATATATATATATATATATATATGTTGGAGCTTTGTATGTTCTATGAAGGTGCGCGTTCATATACACTTTATTCGTATATATATATATATATATATATATATATATATATATATATATATATATATATATATATATATATATATATAAAGAGTAGTGATGCAAGAGAAGAGAGAAAGGACAGTAAATGTTGGAATGTTTTCAAAAAGTTTGCACTGACGACACATCATGGTTGAGGATGGTGTAATTTCGTCTTCAGTGCTGCCAGTTTCTTACAACTACAGAAAAATGTCGAGCCAAAAGGGTTTGAATTTTTTTTTTTTTTTTCTTCCCCCACCGTCATGATCCAGACATGGTATTAGAGATTAATGAGACTTTCCGGACTTTATAAACTCGCTGGGAAGAGACAAGGCTCATATACATCCCTCAACATCTCATAAGAATTTCGAAATGAATAAATGGAAATTATTTTCCACGTGGGGAAAAATTTTAAACTTTTCTAGATATACGTAAACGAAAAAGAAAACAAAAGAACAGGACAGTCCGAAATAACGTGTAAATAACAATCTTGAGTGATTTACAGGCGAGAGAAGGGGGGGGGGGGAGCTTCAGATACTGGCACCCTCTGTCTCGAGTTTACATTTACATTTACCATCAGGAAGGAGACATCTCTTGCATACCTCAAACATGTGAAGGAGAAGGAGGCCAGGAAATGGAGCCACTGTGCTTTTCTTCTTCCTCCTTGATACAGGCCAGGTAGATGATTAACTGAGGGACGGTCCCACTGGTTGCCAGGGGGCAAGTACGATACGTTGGTGGAGTTCATGTATCGCAGTGGGGGTTAATCGTTTACAATACGTGGGCCAAATGCAGCGTCGGGGACGCGCTATCGCTGGGGAAGTAAGGCGAGGGAAAGATGTCTAAACATGAGTGGCTGAGTCTTTGGCTTTAATCACACACACACACACACACACACACACACACACACACACACACACACTGATATATGTATATATATATATATATATATATATATATATATATATCATTGCAAGGTATGCCAAAGGGAAGAGAAAAGTTCGCTCGGCCTCTGAGGAATGTCAAACATCCCAGTGGTCTTAGAGATTTATAGTTCAGGGAGGGAAGGACTTATATGTCAGGGGAAGCAATTGAAGCAGCTGCACATAGCACAAATACAGTATATATTCATATATATATATATATATATATATATATATATATATATATATATATATATATATATATATGTATATATATATATATATATATATATATATATATATATATATATATATATATATATATATATATATACATATATGTATAAGGAAGAGTCGTTGTGTTACCCAGGACTTCTTTTCCAAAGGTTCCGGCAGTCAGTCCAAGGCCGCGCTACTTGTAGTAGCTGGGAAGAGTTGGCTCCTTGAGGGTGACAAGTTCTTCGACGAGACTGGACGCTCAATGACACAGCCTCGCCAAAGGTTATTTTTTTTTATTATTACGCTGGCGGTATGACCTTAAGCAGTTGGTGTCCGGTAACGCGTCTCTCTCTCTCTCTCTCTCTCTCTCTCTCTCTCTCTCTCTCTCTCTCTCTCTCTCTCTCTCTCTCTCTCTCTCTCTCTAACACACACACACACACACACACACACACACACACTTCACAAATGTTTTCCTCAAAAAAAAAAAGTGGGAGAGACAAGCATCGATGAACCGGATGGACGCCTCGACATATCGTTCTCTGATCGGACCTCCCCTCCCTCACCCATCCGGGCTTGGTGGCTTCGCCCCATCTTGTCCAAATCATTCGCTGCAAATCTTGGCCGCCACGTCCAACCACTGGATGACACCAGCTCTTATATTACGGGTGATTTCCATACTGATGTGTGCGGCTTCAAGAGCTCTTCCTCATCTTACTCAACCTTCTTCGCCGATACTGCCACTTGTCCATGTTCTCTTGGACCCTCCCTCGCGTTGGCAGCAGAAACCGGCGGAATTCCTCGTTTTTTTTTTTCTTTTTCTTTTTCTTTTGGCACCCCATGCCACAAACTAGGGTCGAACCCTGGCGGACTCTTACACGTTTCTGTTTAGAAGGTTTGCGTGAGAGAAGGGAGGTGAAGAGCAAGAATGTGAAGATAGAAGGTAAGAATATGTGTGATCTGTGTATAGCGCAAGTTGGGACAAGACGTTTGCGACTTAGTATTTCAGTTCTGATGAGACAGGGAGTGTGAGCACCTACCCTGGTGCTGAGTGTGTACGATGAACCCTGGTACCGTTTGAACACCCTTGGGTCGTGACGATTTAAAGTACTTTGTCTATAGTGTGATAACCCACATGGTTGCTCCCACAATACATGTGTGGGAAGAAATGTGCCTTAAGCGTGTACGTGTGTGTGTGTGTGTGTGTGTGTGTGTGTGTGTGTGTGTGTGTGAAGGTTCACTCAGGAGTAGAGCAGTAACCCACCTACTATGTGTCCTTGCCTTACCTCTGATATATATATCTCTTTACGAATCATTATCTTAAACTTGGGAATATGACCATTCACATGAACCTGACTTGTGGTGTCGTCCAGTGTTGCCTGCAGTCGTATAAGCTCAGCCAGCTGGGGGCGAGCTCTCCCCTCCAGCTCTCAAAAAAATCTCTGAATCATTTACGTGAAAAAAAAAAAAAGGATTCGTCCATATCCAAGCTGTGTAAACGTAGCGTTTTACACACAGATTACGGTACGATTCCCCTTTTCCCGTCAGCATTTTAGGGTGACCTAACGGTGTATCATTTCTTAGAAGGCGATGAAAAATATAAACCTATATGAATTTTCAGTTCCATGGGAGACGAATTACCAGAATCACAAACGGCAACATAGCAAGTAACACTCAGCTAGAAGCGGGTATGTTAACATAGCCAATCATCTGCTAGTTTTAAGGAAACACTAGAAGGTTAATATAGCCAATTCTGGTCACAGGGGAAAGCAGCAAAAATTGATTAACACAGCCAAGTGTAACCGGTAATGTTAGAAAAAAAAGCAATTGCAAGTTAACATGGCTATGTGTGTGTGTGGGCCAGACTTAGAAGAGCCACGTGTGGCCTATTTAGAAGAGCAACGATAAGCTAACACAGCCACGTGTGGCCAATTCAGAATAGCTAACACAGCAACAGAAGGTAAATACAGCGAAGTGTAACCAGATAAGAAGGACAATATAAAGTTTGAACGGTTAACTAAATAACCAAATTACAGACAAAACATAAAATAGCACAGCTCACTGTAGCCAGTTATTGAAAACATCGAAAGGTTAACACAGCTGATCCTAGCCAGGTCGGGGCAATAGAGAGAGAGAGAGAGAGAGAGAGAGAACCCAACACGACCAAAACAGCAGCAGAAAGAAAAGAGTCTCGATTGAATTTTAAACCCGCTCTCGAAAATATTACGACATACGTCAAAACAAGGAGTTATTTACTAGTGTATCCAACTGGCGAGCCAGATGCTGAGGTCTCTCTCTCTCTCTCTCTCTCTCTCTCTCTCTCTCTCTCTCTCTCTCTCTCTCTCTCTCTCTCTCCCACGCACAAACACACACACACACCCACACCCAAGGATTACACGATTATATTTTTTTTTCTCTCTCTCTCTCGTGTAACTACGCAGGGAAGGAGAGGGGAAAAAAAAGAGCTTAGCCATTTGAAAAGAGAAAGAGAGGGAAAAAAAAGAAACATAGCGACTCCTACAGAGAGAGAGAGAGAGAGAGGGGGGGGGGAAGGGGTGAATTTAACGTGACAGGAATCAGAGGCCAGCTTATATAGCGCCTGGGTTAAAGCAGCCACACGCGAGCCATAACCTTTAACACTGGTGGCGGTTTGGGTGGAGGTGGAGATGATGGGGGAGAGGGGGAAGATGGGAGGAGGGTTGGATATATATATATATATATATATATATATATATATATATATATATATATATATATATATATATATATGTATGTATATATATATATAGAAAAGGTCCTGGGAATGTGGACGGATTGAGTGAGCGGGGTTCTTTGAACGGCCTCTATTGAGGACATGAGTGAGTGGGGTTACCTGTACGGTGGTCTCTGGTGAAGGTTGAGTGAGTGGGGTTACCCGAACGATCTCTAGTGAAGGGTGAGTGAGTGGGGTTCCCTGAGCGCGACGGTAAGGCCCTTGAACACGATGGCCCTTGAACACGATGGTACGGCCCTTGAACACGACGTGAAGATAAATGCACTGATAAATGCACTAACTGATAAATACACTGATAGATACACTAACTGATAAATACACTGATAGATACACTACTGATAGATACACTATCAGTAATGTATCATGCTGTTGTTATCGTTCCGAAAGATTTATCAAATTTCTCTCGTCCTTGGATCATCGTATTTCATCATCACCTTATTTGTTTATCAAATTTATATCATCCTTGATAATCGTATTGTACAGAGGTCAATCGTGAAGGGATTTTCTTTGTACTCAGTCTCGCTGTAGCGCCAGCTGAACAAGGCAAAAGACTTATTTGTGCTTTTGAGTTTATCAGAAGTTTTGGCATAAATACTTAGCTTCCCCGATGAGTATTTTGAGCAGAGCGAAGAAGAAGTGTAGACGTGCAGCGTTCTGTTCTGGCTGAGTTCTATCTGTCATGTAGAACAGTGGAGGTCAGGTTGAAATGAGTGTGTTCCTGTTCTCCTTCGATGCTGAAATCGATTCCGTGCAGTTTGAACCGACAGCAGGGGGTCAGTCCGCACTGAACCCTCAGCAGAGGCGTTAACTTACGAGTGGCAGAAGAAAGAAAATGATTTCATTCAGTGAATATCTATCTATAGATAGATAGATATATATAGATAGATAGATTAACAAAGAAGCTCTATACTGAGTTTAAAGCTTTTCCCTTTTTGTTACCCGCCGTATCGGAGATCTATATGAACCATGGTTCGCCGACATACTTCGAACTGGGTTACGAACCATGGTTCTCCTGCGTAATTCGAAACGGCTACGAACCCTGGTTCCCCAACATATTTCGAAATCTTTTATACGAAGTCAGAGTTTTCGACGTACGTCAAAGTGATGGTATATCATGGTTCATCAGAGTGCTTCAGATTGCTAAAAAACCACGGTTCTCAGACGCACCCCAGATTCATTACGAACCACGGTGCCTTTAACGTCCTTCGAACTAGATTACGAGGCGTGGTTCTGCCCCAGTGCTTCGAACCGGCTCAGAGTATCATATGCCTCTGAGCCGCCTCAACGTGTGCCCTATGTGTCCTACTTTAGCTGGGGGCGCCACCGCCCTTAGCTAACGTCTGGCAGCTAAAGTTGCACGTCCAGTCGCCTTCCAGGACTTGGCAGCTGAGGCAGGAGGCCTGAGGAAGAGGAGGAGGAGGGTGAGGGCGGCAAGCAGCCAGAGGAATCTAGATCTTGTAGCGGGAGAGGAGGGGCAAGACCCCCTCCGGTGTTCCACTCCCTCCGGCGAGGTAATGAATTTTCAAAGGTGGTTGTTGACATGCGACCTGCTGATGTAGCCCCGCCTCCAGAAGACAGTTAGAGACGAACGCAAGTGGGTGTCGAAGTCAATACGAGTGGTGGCCGTCGTGGTCTCTCTCTCTCTCTCTCTCTCTCTCTCTCTCTCTCTCTCTCTCTCTCTCTCTCTCTCTCTCTCTCTCTCACTCGCTTTGCTGTCCCTTTTCTTCCACTGCTTTTCAAGGGGACTACACCATCTTTTTTTTTCAGTAGCGTATATCTTTGCATCTCTCTCTCTCTCTCTCTCTCTCTCTCTCTCTCTCTCTCTCTCTCTCTCTCTCTCTCTCTCTCTCTCGCCCCTCCCCCCTCAATTTCACGTGGCTTGACCCATCATGTACTCGACATGTAGCCTACATCTGTAAATGTAGATATACTCGTAAGTGTTACGTATAAGCATCATATCTCTTCCACCCCAAGGCACATAGGGGTGGACGTGGGATGTGGAGCAAGTCAACCAGGACCCTACCCCTTTACCTTACCATGCTTAAGACTCAGGATGAGGCTCGTTAAGACTCGATTATCATAATCAACGAGATAAAAAAGACACACACTCTTTTATCCTTCGTGGTATGGCTCCACGTGATACAGAGTCGTGCGACGCCCTGTGAGGCTTTCGTGTAGACACGAGCAGCAGCAGCAGCAGGGGAGGTTCGTGACCCTCACAGTGGACCTTCTGTCGTTCGTGGACATTTGTGAGGTATTAACGTCGGTGTAGTTTCCAGGTGGGTTTAACATGCCCAGCCCACCCCAGCCGTCCACCACCGCCCTACTGCAGTTTGGGGTCAAGTGATCCTTCAGCTCTTCTTCATAGTATTCTTCCTCCTCCTGCTCCTTCTCTTTCTTCTTTTCTTCTTCTTCTTCTTCTTCTTCTTCTTCTTCTTCTTCTTCTTCTTCTTCTTCTCTTCTTCCTTCTTCTTGTTCTTCCTTCTTCTTCTTCTCCTCCTCCTCCTCCTCCTCCTCCTCCTCCTCCTCCTCTTCCTCCTTCTTCTTCTTCTTTTTCTTCTTCCTTGTCTTCTCCTTCTTGAATTAAGTAAGTTAGAGTCGACGGAGATTACAATCGCCAAAACTTTCCTCTCTCTCTCTCTCTCTCTCTCTCTCTCTCTCTCTCTCTCTCTCTCTCTCTCTCACTCTCTCTCTCTCCTTGCATCACTCTTGAGATAATCTCTCTCTCTCTCTCTCTCTCTCTCTCTCTCTCTCTCTCTCTCTCTCTCTCTCTCTCTCTCTCACACACACACACTCACTCACTCACTCACTCACTCACTCACACACACACACACACACACACACACACACACACACACACACACACACACACCTTTTTCAGCTTTCTGATATTCCTTATTTCCTCCTCCTCCTCCTGCATCATTATCTTGTATCCACTTGTTTAAATCCTCCGCGCCAGACGGAGCCAGGCTGTGTCTTGGCCGTCACCACGACAAGGACTGCAGCAGGAGGCGAACTGCCTGGTCGGTGTTCTCCTTGTTACGTTTGCCTTTAAATGGTTTCCAACCCCTCCTCCCCCACTTTCTCAATTGCACGCATTGGCTCCCGAGCCTTCCAAAACGGACCGTGGTACAAGACTACCTTGAGACTATTATTGGATCTCTTTTTGTTCGTTTCACTTTAGCTTCCGAATCTCCTGAAATAGACCGTGTTACAAGACTACCTTGAGACTATTTTAGGATATCTTTTTTTTTTTTTTCCTTTTTTTTAGTCACGCGTTGGCTCCCGAATTTTCAAAATTGGGTCGTGGAGCGAGACTCCCTTGAGACTATTTTGGGATAGATTTTCTTGCATTTCCCGAAATGGACTAAAATGAGATTGTTTTCGGGTTTCTTTTTGTAATTGCTGTTAGAATTCATTTCGGATATATGGAACGGGTACGTGATGGCTCTACGCGTACGTTTTAGCGCTACGCTCACGTGATAGCTCTACGCGTACGTCATGGCTCTACGCGTACGCGCTACGCGAACAGTGTTGGCTCTACATGTTCGGGATGGCTGTACGCGTACTTGCTACCTCAACACGTACGGGATGACTCTAAACTCACGTGCTGTCGCCGGTAGGGAGGGAGGAAAAAAAAAAGGGGGGGGAAAAATATATAAAGATATTCGGGGGGGGGGGGGAGGGTAAGACTCCCCGGGAAGTGCCACGGCCGGAACATTTGCGTTGCACTCAAGTGCACTCACGGAGGAGCCCCCCCCCCCCCCCCCCCCCCGAGCGAGTGGACTCAGGGGATGGGGGTATAAACACAGTGACAGACACTCAGCCCGATTACAGAACCACCCACTCCACTCTCCACTCCACTCACTCTCTCTCCTCACCCACCCCACACCAACCACCCGATAGAGAGAGAGGGAGGGAGAGAGAGTGAGAGAGAGAGTGAGAGAGAGAGAGAGAGAGAGTAAGAGAGAGAGAGAGAGAGAGAGAGAGAGAGAGAGAGAGAGAGAGAGAGAGAGAGAGTGTATGGAGGGTCGGTCCTGAAATTGTATCTTCAGCACCTCAAGGCGGATCGACCTGTGTTTATGTCTTGACTTTGACAGCCTTGGAGATCGATCCCTCCATCCCTCCTCTCCTCCTCCTCCTCCACCCACCCACTCACTCCTCCACCCCGTCCCTCCTCTCCTCCACCCACCCAGTCACTCCTCCACCCCGTCCCTCCTCTCCTCCTCCTCCTTATTTACCACATGGAACACTAAAGTGTAAATATAACATGGGCTCTGTAGGATACATAAGACCCCGCTTTTCTTTTTTTTTTTTTTCCAAAAGAAGGAACAGAGGGGGCCAGGTGAGGATATTCCAAAAAAGGCCCAGTCCTCTGTTCCTAACGCTACCTCGCTAACGCGGGAAATGGCGAATAGTTTAAAAGAAAGAAAGAAAAAAAAAAAATATATATATATATATATATATATATATATATATATATATATATATATATATATAATGTATGTATGACTCATGGTGAGGTGCCTGAGGATTGGCGGAATGCGTGCATAGTGCCATTGTACAAAGGCAAAGGGGATAAGAGTGAGTGCTCAAATTACAGAGGTATAAGTTTGTTGAGTATTCCTGGTAAATTATATGGGAGGGTATTGATTGAGAGGGTGAAGGCATGTACAGAGCATCAGATTGGGGAAGAGCAGTGTGGTTTCAGAAGTGGTAGAGGATGTGTGGATCAGGTGTTTGCTTTGAAGAATGTATGTGAGAAATACTTAGAAAAGCAAATGGATTTGTATGTAGCATTTATGGATCTGGAGAAGGCATATGATAGAGTTGATAGAGATGCTCTGTGGAAGGTATTAAGAATATATGGTGTGGGAGGAAAGTTGATAGAAGCAGTGAAAAGTTTTTATCGAGGATGTAAGGCATGTGTACGTGTAGGAAGAGAGGAAAGTGATTGGTTCTCAGTGACTGTAGGTTTGCGGCAGGGGTGTGTGATGTCTCCATGGTTGTT
>NC_092232.1:7963814-8003814 GCF_036320965.1 Panulirus ornatus
CTAAGAGTGAAAAAGTCAGCAGACAGGTTAGTAAGAAAGGCCAGAGGATTGTAATGTAAAGACTGTATTATAGGAAACGGACCTAATTCTCTTTGGAGCTGTGAAAACAAAGCGTACTGAAGGGATCACATTTCACACCGTCTGGCTTGGCGGGTTTACGTGATGGCCAGGAGGGAAGGAAGAAGACAGAAGGAGGAGTAGGAGGAGGAGGAGGAGGAGGAGGAGGAGGGGAAGATGGGTTGGGTCTCTTATTAAGGGACAGCTTTAAGTTCCAGGAGATCGTGGAAGACGGCCCATCCAGACAATACATAATGGGAGGGAAGTGCATAGTGTTGTTGGTGTTACATAATCCCCTGAAGAATTATAGATCCAGGACAAATACACAACGGTAACATTGAAGGAATAATTATGATGGCCTTTGAAACAGTATAACACGCACTTCTCATCATTGGTAAGGTATTAATAATGAGGGGGAATTCCTATTATGTATTAGACTGGAATATAGTCTGGGAGAATTTGGATTCTCATTGTATTAGGAAGTCATGGAGACACAAGCTTTCATTACGTATCCAGGAACATCTCTCGTATCACCATGTCATATAACACTCTAGGATGAGAGGGAATGATTCAACATCACTGGATCGTATTCTCGCACATGCCAGTATGGAAGTTGAGAATACCATATGTGATACACCAGTTACCAAAAAGTGGTTATGTACTCATTCTGTGTGGCTATCCGTTATCTGGGGCTGCTGAAAGAGTGGAGATGAGACTAGATTAAAACAGGAGATGTAGTCATGGAAACTTATACGGAACTTTATGATCTCTGTGGCAGCATAGATTAGGAAGTGGAGTTTAGTAACAAGGAACCAGGCATTTTGGTAGAGTTCTTTGGCAGTAAAGTTGTCGGAATTTGGGTACTTCGAACCTCAAGCACAGAGGAAAGACTGAGAAAAAGGGAGGAATGGCTGAGCAACAGATGTCATAAATGCAAAGGAGCTTCTAAATGAAGTGTGACGAAGATTTAGGTGGCACTTCATCTAGGTGTGGCTTTTGTTAAGTACAAGAGAGCGAGGAAAAAGAAAAGAGTATAACAAGATAAGAAACGAGGAACACAGAAGCTTTTGTAAAGAAAATTTTGCAAGAGGAAATCCAAAACGTCTTCGTAGATTCACCAGGAGCAAAATTTCAGCTGAGAAAGTGCTCATCAGGTTAAGGAGTTCAGTGGGAGTTGTGTAGAGAATGATTTAAAGATACGTAAGGAACTAAATGGCAAGTTTGAAAAAAAAAAATTCCAGTGGAGGACACTACTGCCCAGCACCAGGGAGACAGAATAGAGAGGAGGTCTTAGAAGGCATTGAGATATCTAAAAGAGATATCAACAGAGTACCAAAGGTTCTTGACCTATGCGAGGTTCGTGGTTCTGATGAAATTTCACCATATGTGTTGAATATCTGTGCAAAAACACAGCATACAGTGTTCGAGACTTGGCTGGGTTAAGGCATAGAGCTAAGGGAGTGGAATTGGCAAATGACATGCCTATCTGTACCAAAAGGACAAAAAGAAGGGGCGCTGAACTACTGGCCAGTTACCCTGACGAATGTGGTCTGTAAGGTACTGGAAGTCATGATTAGAAGAGATATAGATGACTCCTTTCAGAGAAGAAATTGCATAGTGAGAGACTCTTCGATCTTAGGGAAAAATATTGAATATGTAACGAACCTCTTAGATTTCTACGAGAGAGTGAGCTCTGTCTTCGACAAGAGAGAAAACTGGATGGATTGCATTTGTCACTGTACCAAATGGAAGGTTGATTAAGAAGCAGGATCACCAAGCAGGAATAAGGGGATAGACTCCTTCGACATCTAGATTATCTTAGTGGAAGGGAACAAAAGACGCATATCATAAGGGGTTTTCTCGAAATGGGTTAAGGTCACCTTTGGAGTGCCAAAGGGTTCTGTTCTGGAACCATTACTCTTCTTGATCGATATGATAGTTTCCAGAAGGTTTGGACCCTCCCACCTGAATGTGTATGCAGAGGACGTAAAGATCACAAGGGAACCTAAAGGAGGGGGAACTGCATTAACCTACAAGGGGACCTAAACAGACTCCAAAGGTGGTCTGACATAGGTGGACGATATTCAGCCTACGTAATTATGAATCACAGCAGATGGGTGACTGTGAAGGAAGGCCTCAATATGAATCGTATCTGGCAAGAATTATGCAACAGGAAGCTCTGTGTGTGAGAAGGACTTGGGAGTAGGTAGGCATCTCTGACCTGTCACCAGAGACCCACATTAGGTAAATAGGAAATAAGAAAAACCTCTCTGTTGGGATTATCAGAATAGCATTCAAGAATATGGATAAGGATGTACTCATTAAGCTTTTCAAGTCCTACATAAGACTAAATCTAGAACACGCTTCTCATGCTTGGTTGCCTTACCGGAAGAAGCACCAAGAACTAATAGCGAAAGTCCAGAGGAGAGCAGCAAAGATGGTACCCAAATTAAGAGAGCTGGAGGAGGCCTTAGATTTGTCCACAGTGAAATAGAGAAGAGTGAGGAGTGACCTGATCACAACCATCAAGTATCAAGATCACTTTGATGATGTTGATAAACAGTTCCTTGAAAGACGCAGGAACAGAACATTCAGTGGCCATTACATGAAAGGAAAGAAGAAACTTATCAGAAAGGAAATGAAGAAGTATTTTCATAGTTTAAGAGTTGTGAATGAATTGGAATAAACTGAATGAGGACAAAGTAAACGTGGAAGGCATGCAGCTGCTTGAAAAACTGTGTGGTAGTAAAAAAAAATGTTCGAGATGAGGCCACACGAATGTAAAGCTCCCGCCCCGCACGCTTGGTAGGTAATTACACACACACACACACACACACACACACACACACTGTGAAGGCTGTCGATAACTAGACCCTACTCCGAGATTTCTGGAAAGTTTGACGAGTGAACAAATCGATATTGTCTCTTAAGAGGCGAGTGTCTCAATTATTGGCTTCCCTGTATCGCAGAATACGTTACTGGGTCATATAAAATCGGACCTAACGTAGCAGAAGCAACTGGCTCGGTCGGCAAAACTCTTCGTCTTGACGAAAGGTGTTCGTCTCTCGAGGTTCGTGAGGAGAGAACGAGCCATCTAAAGACAAAGGGACCCATGGTCGGAGGAATAGACCTTCCGAGTCTAATAAGACCAATAAGCCATCGTTTGTCTTGGTGGTTCAATAAGTCCCTCTGATGTCTGAAGGAGAGCACTTACAAAGGGACTGGAAGCAGCCTACCTACCTACCTACCGACCCACCGACCTTCCCAACTTCGCCTCAATTAAACCCAAGAGCTGGTTGCGTTTCACCTGATTGAATGATGGTAATCAACAGGACCACACTCACTCCTTTGATCAAGATCAAGGAAACTGAGTGCAGAGAGTACCCCGGTAGCTGTTATTGCCTTCGGGAGGGACTGGTATAAGATGCATATCCCCCCCCGCGGTTAATGCTGTCAGAGACGCGATGTTGAACAGTCTTAGGCAATAACGGAAAGCAGAACAGTGTTGTATTATACTCGCGGTTATGTTTATCCTAAAGGAATATACACCCGCGTTTATGTTTATCCTAAAGGAATATACACCCGCGTTTATGTTTATCCTAAAGGAATGTACACTCGCGTTTACGTTTATCCTAAAGGAATGTACATGCACGCAAGTACATTGTGGTATATAAAGAGGAAATGAGGTAGGCAAAAAATGCGAGGAGGGAATGAATAAGGGTAGAACATGGGAATGACAGACAATAGATAGAGGGGTCCATTGGCCAGTGTTCATGTTCTCGGTTTTGAAATGAAATATAAAACGTGTAAATGGATGAGGCAAACATGGAATGGTTCATGGAACTTAACAGGATTAAAACTGGAGAGAAATCCTACGAGACGAGCTTCAGTGTTGAGTGTGGGTCGACTGGTGTTGAGGAAAGCTTAGAATACGTTGCCTGTGTTCAGGGCTTCAAAGCACGTCAGTGAAAGGCCTTGACAGTCAAGCTGTAAAATTCATACAGAAAATGGACGGCAATGGTAGCGTGAATGACTGAACGAAAGTGTAAATTGAATCTCTTAGAAAGGAAACGGAGGAGGACGAAAACATGCAATAGCCTTACTGGAAAGGAAAGAAATGAAACGGAGGAGGAAGAAAATATGCAATAGCCTTGCTGGAGAGGAAAGAATGAAACAGAGGAGGACGAAAACATGCAATAGCCTTACTGGAGAGGAAGTATTGGATATGGACGGATCTATTTAGCACAGGAATACCTGAAACCCTGATTTAGGTACAGTTAGGTGCCTGTAACGGATGCTTTGCAGTAAATGAAAGCTGGTCCCAAGGAATATAGGTGAGGGTCTCCTGCATGGTGGGGGTGTGAGGAGCAACTGACGAAGACAAAGGGACAGACAACCCTCATGGGTTCGAGTAAAATGCCCATGCGTGCTGCACTCATGGTCAGTAACGCTGACCACTACGCCACGGAGGTACCGTGAACAGCTCGCTAGGGATTGCCTTAAATAAAATGGTCATGGAAGGTCAGAGTGACGACTGACTGCTCAATATTGTACGGCTAACGTGAAGAAAAAAAATGAAATAAAAGAGAAATGCAGAACACTAATAAGGTTCGCTGAAAACCTAAAGGAAGATCATCAAATCATTTTGGAAGCCATGAAGGTGTGTGATGTTAGATGAAGGAGATAACAAGCGGGAGATTCACCAAATTTGATCAGCATGATGAAGCTTGAGCTGAAGGAGAGCTAAAGTTTGTCATGGTCTGTGGCCTGCAAGAATATAACGAGTCCAAAACAGATAGTTTTCCAGGTTGTGATATGAGTTTTAGGAATGATATCGATCTCGGAAACATGAAAAAAGATAGCGTGAAAGATAGCGAAAGATCGAATAAGATTGACATCTTCCTTAGTAACTGGAGAGAGGGTGAGGAGCCGCACACACACACACACACTTCAGGAATTTTATCCAAGTTGGCGGAGTGTAGCGGAGGAGTACTGAAAGAGGCATAGAGACTACTAGTCGATAAAGTGGGACTGTAGAGTAACGAGAGAGAGAGAGAGAGAGACCCACAACACTACGAGTCTTAAGACTACTAACCAATGGGAGTAAAGGCCTTGAGTAAAGTGTACACAGACACAGACCACTGGAGTGTGGACACCTGACACAGGAAATCACCCTGTCTATCATGGAGGTTATGGTGGCCTGGGCCACGTCTCGTATTTTCCCTTATAACACAGAAGGAAAGGAGGAGAGGGCGAAGGAGGGACAGAAGTGGTATTGGTCCATTGGTCAAGAGCTATTGGTTCTATGATCGTCTCGTCTGGATATACGTAAAGGAAAAAAACCCAACATCAAGGAGATCCTACTTAACAGTATACAATCCTCCGAGGTTAGCAGACGAGAGGGATCAAATACTCGCTGATGGTAGTGGATGTATGTGATACGAGTGGTGTGGGAACCCCTTTGTCATAAGACTTCTCCCTGATCTTCAAGCTCTTATGGTGGTGGATCTCACTTGCCGTGGAACTGACCGAGACTATATGGATCTACATGAAGGAAGTGAGAAATGGAGATACAAGTTCTCATAATGTCTTTATAGTAGATTTTGATGCTGTAACATGCTACCGAACACTCACTCCCTGGAGCCACAGAAGAACAAGATACACCATCATCACTGGATCTCATCTTCATCTCTTCAGACAACCTTCGAGATGTAAAGAGAATCAATATCCCATTTGGGAAGCAGTAGTGACGATGCGTAGCTCGAACTCGGGTTATTATGTGGTTATCATCGAAATGAGGAAGGGATGACAGGGGAATCCAAGTGTCTAAAATGAGACGCTACAAAAGAAGAGACAATCTTCAGAGTTGAGTGATCCTTCTAAAGGATATGACTTGAGATACCAAATGCCATACTCAGAGGTAGAGAGATATGTCTGTGAGTTATCGCCGAAATGGTGGAAATTGATATGAAAAGAAGCTATGAAAATGAAGCTATATATACAGCACAGCAGCAGGTAAGCAGTGTTTTGTGTGTATATATATATATATATATATATATATATATATATATATATATATATATATATATATATATATATATATATATATATAATCCTCCCCTCTCGTTTTTTTTTTTCAATTTTCCAAAAGAAGGAACAGAGGGGGCCAGGTGAGGGTATTCCAAAAAAGGCCCAGTCCTCTGTTCTTAACGCTACCTCGCTAACGCGGGAAATGGCGAATAGTTTAAAAGAAAAGAAAGAAATATATATATATATATATATATATATATATATATATATATATATATATATATATATATATATATATATATATGAGCTAAGATTACGGTAGAATGAGGCAGTCCGGGCGTCAGAATTTCGGACAGGAGAAGGAGATAAAGGACGCTGTGGACAAGACAAATGAAAGTCTGCAACAGTTTTATAGATTTATCAGGAGCCAGTTGTCCCGTAAGGAGAGAAGTTAATTACACGGAAGGACCCCGTGGTGAGGGCTGCAGCTACTGGGGAAGAAGACGTTGTGAGGAGTGGAATGTGTGTTGTTACAATGAAGGGGGAAAACATGTATTACCTCTCTCTCTCTCTCTCTCTCTCTCTCTCTCTCTCTCTCTCTCTCTCTCTCTCTCTCTCTCTCTCTCCATACTCGATCAACAGTTTCCCCGCGCGTTAGGGAAGTAGTGCCTGGAACAGAGGGAGGAAGGCCTCATTCTGGAACAGAGGGAGGAAGGCCTCATTCGCCTCCTTCCCATCCCGTTCTCTCTCCCACGCACACACCGTTCACTTTCCTCTGTATGTTCAGGGCGCACGATCTCTCAAAATCTTGGCCACACTCCATCCTTCCTTCCATCTTCCACCTCTGACGTGGTTTATATATATATATATATATATATATATATATATATATATATATATATATATATATATATATATATATACATACACAGAGTGTGTGATGACTACTGGTCTCCCCTGAAATATGAAATGCCGTCGGTCATTATGGGTCATCACAGGTCACTGTAGGTCACCACAGGTCATTGCAGGCCCAGAAGACACACACAGGCGCGCGCACTCTCACAGAGAGAGAGAGAGAGAGAGAGAGAGAGAGAGAGAGAGAGAGAGAGAGAGAGAGAGATAAGAATAAAAAGCAGACCTCTCACAACCAGGGAAAGACACACACACACACACACACGTGCTCACTCGTACCCTCAGAAATGTTACAGTTGAGAGAGAGAGAGAGAGAGAGAGAGAGAGAGAGAGAGAGAGAGAGAGAGAGAGAGAGCTAGAGGCCTCACGAAAACTTTTCGTAAAAGACGGCTTAAAAAACCTTAGTCCTACAACTTTTCGTTGGGTAAATAATTTTGCTGCAGAATCCCTGCTATTTACAGGTTAATTTCGGGAATTTTTTGTTTGTTTGTTTGTTTGTTTGTTTTTGGGAGAGCACAAGATTTTTGTCTGTTTAGACAGAAAAAAGAAAAAAGGATAAAAAAAAGGATAAAAAAAAAAACGCGCGCGTAATAGGAATCATCAGCATATCATATAAATCTATCTGAAAACAAATGTTTATACGTGATGTTGTTAGGAGACTATGAATCCTTCGCATAACTCAGTCGGTTTCATTACACACACACACACACACACACACACACCAAGAAGCCACCACTGCATCGTCCCCGCCACCATCACCTACCTGCACAGACACCTCCTCCGTCCCCAGGTTGCAGTTCAGCGCCACAGTCACAACGGGCGGCCTATCCGCGCAACGGGTTCGGTCCCCATCCCAGCCATTGTGAACATTTCTGATGTAACATTTAACATTTGTGTAAAGTATTTTCTTTATCTTTTACCCGTTTGACACCGTCTGTCCTTCTGCTTACTGTGTAGTGTATTTACTCTTATATTTTCAAACCTTCGGCTTCATGCTTTGTGCAGTAACGAAGGTTTATTATTGTTATTATTATTATTATTATTATTATTAGTATTGTTGTTATTATTATTATTATTATTATTATTATTATTATTATTATTATTATTGTTGTTGTTATTATTATTATTATTATTATTATTATTACAATTATTAGTATTATCATCATTATTATTATTATTATTATTATTATTATTATTATCATTATTATTATTATATTATTATTTTCATTACATTATTATTATTAGTAGTAGTAATAATAGTAGTAGTAAAAGTAGTAGCAGTAGCAGGTATACTGTTATCACGTCCACGCACGCTGGTGTTCATGGGTTACAGAAGCAGAGTGGCCAAGTGGCGATTGTATCATGAACAAACCAGCCAACCATTTAAACTGGTCCAGTTTCTCTACCCAGGATATTATCTCCAGATGAATGTTTTACATATGATTGTAACGCGAATGGTCACAGGAAACTACCTTATAATGTTCGGGGGAGTCAAAAGGAAGCTGTACTTCAGCGATAAGAGACTTAAAAGTTTGGAAATGACTAATTTGGAGTTTGTTTTAAGACGAGGTTAAAGAATGGAAAGTGTGAAAGTTTTTTGCTGATGCCAAATTCCATTGTCTTTTCTTATATTTTTTCCCATGAAATTTTTCGTTCGTTTTTTTTTCTGTAATATTTCTATATAGCTATAGTTATATATAGATATTTGAAAGTTGTATAGTGTATAGGCTTTCTCGGTGAGAGCTCCTAGACAGGGTCAGTTCGACCAGTTCTGTCGTGAACATGGTCATTTCGACTAGCCCTATCGCAGACATGATCAGTTCGACCAGCTCTGTCGCAGACATGATCAGTTCGA
Organism: Panulirus ornatus; assembly: GCF_036320965.1. Lineage (NCBI taxonomy): Eukaryota > Metazoa > Arthropoda > Malacostraca > Decapoda > Palinuridae > Panulirus > Panulirus ornatus. Next base: position 7,972,669 of record NC_092232.1, read on the forward strand.
CTAGCGCTATGGCAGACATGATCAGTTCGACCAGCTCTATCGTAAACATGGTCAGTTTGACCAGCTCTATCGTAAACATGGTCAGTTCGACTAGCGCTATAGCAGACATGATCAGTTCGACCAGCTCTATCGTAAACATGGTCAGTTCGACCAGCTCTGTCTTAAACATGGTCACTTCGACCAGCTCTATCGTAAATATGGTCCGTTTCACCAACTCTATCGCAAACATGGTCAGTTCGACCAGCTCTATCGCAGACATGATCAGTTCGACCAGCTCTGTCGTAAACATGGTCAGTTCGACCAGCTCTTCTGGACTTATGATTGGGGGGGTTCGTGTTGGGTAAGTTCCTGTTAGCAGTGGTCCTGTCGGAAACGCTTCTTTGGCCAACGGTACGTTTTCTGTTGACAACGGTCTTGTCCTTAAGGATTCTGTTGGTAACGGAGCCTAGAGGCACTTTTGCCGTTGACAGCGATCCTGAGGGATAAGTTTACTGTTGATAACGGTCCTGAAATGTAAATTTACTGTTATGAACGGCCATGAAAGGTAAGTACCCTGTTAGTAACGGCGCTGAGAGGTACGTATCCCTTTGGTAACGGGGCTTAGAGGTAGATTTCTGTCAGCCTCAGACCTGTAGGTAAGATTACGTAAGGTCACGTAGGGTAAACTTCCCGTTGGTAACGGCTTGTGAGAAAACTTCCCCTCGCTAACGCCCCTGTTATGGGAAAGACTCCCTCCCCCCTTCCTCTGGGAAAGACCCCCTCCTCTGGGTAAAGGTGTCGTTGATATCAACTTTCCCGTAATTTTTTGCCCATCTTGTAGGGAAAGCGCCTGTTGGGTAAGCCTGTACTGTAGGTAAACCTTCCTTTAAGGTAAGGCCGTCGTTGGGTAACGGCCCGTTTGGTATCAGAGAAAATGTTGGTAACGGATTTCTTGGCATATAACGGTACCGTTTGGTTATAGTCCTGGTGACTGTCGCTCTCGTAACGGTACTGTTGGTAACAGTCCTGTTGAGAGTTTCTTTCATAATGGTACTGTTGGTAACAGTCCTGTTGAGAGTTTCTTTCATAATGGTACTGTTGGTAACAGTCCTGTTGGTCATCTTTGTCACTGAAGTACTGTTGGTAATGTTCCTGTTGGCAGTTAGTATTATAAGGGCACTGTTGGGAGCTGTACTGTTGGCTTCCGTTATCCCAACGACACTGTCTTTGACAGTCCTGTTGGCAGTACCTGTCATAACGGTACTGTTGGTAAAAGCCCTGTTGGCCGTCATGTATCATAAATGAACTGTTGGCACCAGTCCTGCCCTCAGTCGCTGCCATGAAATCCACCGTTGGCAACAGCATATCATAGTGCATTCACACGATGTAACTCAAGGTAGCTTCAAACACATGTTCGAAAATATAAACAAATGGTTTATGATATCAAACATCCGATGTCAGAAACTGGAAATTGTTGCTCAGTTTACGCCATGAAATTTAACAAGGTGTTATTGTAAGTCGTAATGCTCAAAAAAAAGAAATAATCGGGGTGAGAAGGGGAAGTAAGAATCACGAATAAATTGTCAGGACATCAGAAACATTACGGACAATCGCTTGTCATTTATGACTGAAATATACCTAAATATCAAATAGAATAAACATTGTATAGGTATACGTATTTATCCCAGGGTTTAGGGGTTGAAAGTGTGCTTCCCACGTATTTCCTGTGTTTTGTAGTGGGCGACCAAAGGGGGAGGAAACTGGGGGAGCTGGAAACCCTCCTCTCCTGGAACAGAAGAAGGAACCAAGGAAGGAGTGCTTATCCTTCTCGAAGGTTCAGACTGAGGGTGTCTGAATGTGTGCAGATATACGTATGATGAGAAGAAGGGAGAGGTAGGAAATATATTTGGGGAAGGGAACCCGGGTTAGTGTAAGGACGAGAGCTGTGGAAGGGGTAGCACTGCTGCTGAAGTAAGAGTTGTGGGAACGTTGAAAGAGTGTAGTGAAGTGAGCGCGAGACTGATGCATATAAAAATGATGTTGGATGTCGAGAGGAAGATGATTATTAGTGCTAAGGCACCTGGAATTGAGAGTGATACAAACGAGAAGCTTTGAAGGAGCTGTGGTTTCGGTACATTTCACACGAGAATAAAGCGTGGATGTGAACGAATTTCATTTTCACGCCTGTTCCTGGCGTTATCTCGTTAAACGGCGAACATGTATGAAATACATACACACACACACACACACACACACACACACACACACACACACATATATATATATATATATATATATATATATATATATATATATATATTTTTTTTTTTTTTTTTTTTTTTTTTTACTTTGTCGCTGTCTCCCGCGTTTGCGAGGTAGCGCAAGGAAACAGACGAAAGAAATGGCCCAACCCCCCCCCCCATACACATGTATATACATACGTCCACACACGCAAATATACATACCTACACAGCTTTCCATGGTTTACCCCAGACGCTTCACATGCCTTGATTCAATCCACTGACAACACGTCAAACCCGGTATACCACATCGCTCCAATTCACTCTATTCCTTGCCCTCCTTTCACCCTCCTGCATGTTCAGGCCCCGATCACACAAAATCTTTTTCATTCCATCTTTCCACCTCCAATTTGGTCTCCCTCTTCTCCTCGTTCCCTCCACCTCCGACACATATATCCTCTTGGTCAATCTTTCCTCACTCATTCTCTCCATGTGCCCAAACCACTTCAAAACACCCTCTTCTGCTCTCTCAACCACGCTCTTTTTATTTCCACACATCTCTCTTACCCTTACGTTACTCACTCGATCAAACCACCTCACACCACACATTGTCCTCAAACATCTCATTTCCAGCACATCCATCCTCCTGCGCACAACTCTATCCATAGCCCACGCCTCACAACCATCCAACATTGTTGGAACCACTATTCCTTCAAACATACCCCATATATATATATATATATATATATATATATATATATATATATATATATATATATATATATATATATATATATATATATATATATATATATATATATATATATACATAATCAAAACGGTACTGTTGGCACAAGTCCTGTTGCCTTCTCTATCATGACGGTAACGCTGGCATTATCCATGGGCGGTCGATCGTTCTCACATAACACACTTGACAACAATGCATCATACTCGGCTCCTGTGAAGTAACTCAAGGTACCAAATAATATAAGAAAATATGTTGAACATAAACGAGTGGTTCATATGTTGAACCACACGATGTTCATAAAACCCAGAACTGTAGGTCAGTTTCCACCGTGAATTTTAACAAAGTATCTTTGTTAGCTGTAATGCTCGAAAATGGGGAGGGAGGGGAGTGGAATCATACATCAAAAATATTGTCGACGGTCACTTATCATGTATGAATGAAACATACCTTCGTATTGGATACAGTAGACAGATGTGTATGTACGTGTGTGTGTGTGTGTGTGTGTGTGTGTGTGTGTGTGTATGGATCAGATATCTGCTTTAGATAATGTGTGCGAGAAACAGAAGTGTTTGTATATGGCATTTATGGCTCTGGAGAAAGCATATGACATGGTTGATAGAGATGCTTTGTGGAAGGTTTTAAGAGCATGTAGGTGTGAAAGGAAAGCTATCAGATGCAGTGATAAGTTTCTGTCAAAGGTGTAAGGCATGTGTACAAGTAGGAAGAGCGAGAAGTGAGTGGTTTCAAGTGAAAGTTGGTATGCGGCAGGGGTGCGTGATGTCCCCACGGCCGTTTAATTTGTTTATGGATGGGTTGGTGAGGGAGGATAATGCAAGAGTCTCGGAGGGAGGGGCGAGTATGCAGTCTGTAGAGGATGAGAGGGAGTGGGACGTGAGATAGTGTTTGTTTGCTAATGATACAGCACTAGTGGCAGATTCGTGTGAGAAACTGCTAAAGGTGATAAGTGAGTTTGGAAGAGTGTTTGAAAGGAGGAAGTTGAGAGCAAATGTGAATAAAGGTTATTAAGTTTAGCGAGGTTGAGGGACAGGTTAGTTGGGGTGTGAGTTTGAATGGAGAATAATTGGAGGAATTGAAGTGTTTTAGATAGAAGCAGGTGAAAGGGCCAAGCTTCTGGAAGCACTGAAAAATGTGTGGAAAGAGAAGTCGCTATCTGAGAAGGCGAAAATGGGTATATTTAAAGGTATAGTAGTCCCAACAATGTTGTATGGATGCGAGGCATGGGGTATAGATGAAGATTCGCATTTACCTCCCTGACTGTTCCATCCATGAACAGATTAAACAGCCATGGTGACATCACACACCCCTGCGGGAGACCCACCTTCATGTGGAAGCACTCACCCTCCTCTCTTTCTGTTCACTCACATGCCTTGCTTTCTTGATAGAAGCTCCCGACAGCTTCCATTAGCTGTCATCCCACACTGTATAATTGTAACACCTTCCACAAAGCATTTCTGCGAACCTTATCATACGCTTTCTAGGGATCCGTAAATGCCAGCTACCAAACCATCTATTTCTCCAAGTATTTTTTACACAGATTCTTCGACGCAAACATCCTCTACCACTCCTAAGGCCACTTTGCTCTTTCCCAGTCTGATGCTCCGTGCATGCCAACACACTCTCAGACACCACTCTCCCATACAACTTACCAGGTACACTCACTAATCACCTCTGGAATTCACAGAGTCCAATACTTACTTCTCGCTCTGAACACAAGGAAGGCGTATGGTCCAGATGGAATCCAGCCTCGTATTTTGAATAGCTTGCGCTTCTTAACTGGTATCAGCGTTTACTCGTTTCTTCCGTTTATGTTCAAAAAAGCAAAATGTGTCCTTCTTCTCCTAAGGAAGGGTGACTGTTTTAACTCTTTCAGCCAACTTCTTGCTCCTTTTCCATCTACTTTCCCTAGGCTTTGAATCCCTCCTTCACTCCCGTTTTCTTAAACATATTAAAACGGTTTACAGTCTTCTCTCTGCCCAACGGCATGGCTTTTCGGAGGGGAGGATCCACCTTTGATGTTCTTACCTAAGTAGTCTTACACATGTCTGGTTCTCATCTCTGAGAGATTTTCGAGAATCCTACGTTGTAGACCTTGGCATACCAAGAGCTTTTGGTAGGGTATGGTCATAGCATGTCATCTCCAGGCTTCCCCCTCTTTTCGCTTCCCTCCCACTCCTCTGTTCCCTCATATCTAACTTCCTCTCTGGCCGCTCTGTCTCCGTAACTGTTGGTGCTTCAGTCCCTCCCTCATTCCCTGTTCAACCACGACGTTTCTCGGGTGGGTCGGTGGGTGGGTTCTGTCCTGTCTTCCACTCTCTCCCTCCTCCTCCTTTTTCAACGACTTCGTTTCTTCGGCAGATAACCAGATGTATTCATACGTTGACGTCTTAACACTACATTCTTCCACATCATGCAAATCTGCCCCTCACTCTCGCGCGCTCGGTCTGCATCTCTTCTCGTCACAACTTTTTGATAAACCCAGACTTGAGCAGGATTTCCCCAGCGAAGCAGACGCAACCAGGTTAAACTTAAAGTCTCTGAAACCTAAATTTCTGATCATCTCCCTCATCTAAACCCCCCCCCCCCACACACAACTTTCCTTATCTCCTATGATGGATTTGTTATTCCACCACTCTACACATTAAACATACTTTGTTGTGACATTTTAAACCTATCTTGAGAATCTCATATTACAAAATGATAGTTAAGTCTGTCTGTAATAAATTTGGGAGTCCGGTTCGTATAGCGTAAATCCTCCTCCTCCTCCTTCTGCTGCTCTCACTTCTTGATTCTAGACCCACATACTTACTGGAGAGAGTCGAATCGGAAGGGATCCGACGTGTTAGTTCTCGACACTAGGACTGCTTGCCCTACGCCGAGTGTTGGTTCAGTTTCCCTCTCCTTGTACAGATATTGCTTTGGATTCAGCCCCAGAGAGCTGGGTGCTTCATGTGACGCCGTCGTAAGATTAGATTGAGTTAGATTTGTACCTTAACCCAAATTAACTAAATCTAACCTAATCTGATTGAACCAAGTGTATATATATATATATATATATATATATATATATATATATATATATATATATATATATATATATATATATGTATATCAACTGACTGTTAAATTTCTTTCTTGTATGTCCCCTGCTGATGTGATTATTACACGAAAGTGCACTTAGGGAACTTATCGTGTTTCATTTCCCCGTGGACTGTTGGAGGTTTGTATGTTCTATGAATGTGCGCGTTCATATGCACTTTATTCGTATATATTATATATATATATATATATATATATATATATATATATATATATATATATATGTGTGTGTGTTGGAAGGGATCACAATTTTGCGAGTGTGCACATGTGTGTGAAGTTCGAAGACGTAAAGACCGAAAAACAAATTTCAATCCGTAATAGGCATAAAAAAGAATGAAACAGAAAAACGCCTTACTGTATAATGCTCCTCTCTCTCTGTATCGTTTTCTCACTCAAGAAACTCTCTCCAAAAGATTCTTATCATATTTCATCATCTTTGAAGATGTTGTCAAGCCAGTTTTTATGCTTGAGGACGTAGATAATCCAGAAGACTCTTGGCATCTCATCCAAATGTCGAAAAAGTATTGGATGAAGATGATCGAGCTCCAGCCTGAATACACCATTACATGCTTCGGCATATATATATATATATATATATATATATATATATATATTATTTGTATATTATACTTTGTCGCTGTCTCCCGCGTTAGCGAAGTAGCGCAAGGAAACAGACGAAAGAATGGCCCAACCCACCCACATACAAATGTATATACATACACGTCCACACACGCACATATACATACCCATACATTTCAACGTATATATATATATATATATATATATATATATATATATATATATATATATATATATATATATATATATATATATACATACACAAAGACATATGCATATATACACATGCACATAATTTTTACTTAGTGCCCTTATTCGTTCCCGTCGCCACTCCGCCACACATGAAATGACAACCCCCTCCTCCCGCACGCACGCGAGGTAGAGCTAGGAAAAGACAACAAAGGCCACACACACACACACACACACACACACACACACACACACACACACACACACACACACACATATATATATATATATATATATATATATATATATATATATATATATATATATATATATATGTATATATATATATTGTGCACTTCCGCGCTCCATGTTCCAGGATGGTTTCCAGAATTCGTGTCGTACTTCAGATTCTTCGTCGCATTCAGCGGGCGATCTTCCGAGTGAGGAATGTGGCGATGATTCTTGTTGGCGTCTGTACATACATGCGTGTGCCATCTGAATCCCTTGTCTTTAATTACATTTTCCCTCCTCCCTCAGTCTCTGATTTAATAACCGTTCTAATACCAGTACCTTAATTAAACTGAATGTCAATTGCTTTTTTTTTTGTCTTTTAATTTGCAATCTGCTCTATTTTCTATTTTTCCTCATCAGTCTTCCTTTTATCCATTTTTTGCTTCTACTATCTGTAATATATATATGTGTTCGGTGCTTTTCATACATTGTATTGACGCTTCCTTCTGTCCCTGTTATTTGATGGTTGCCGGATGTCTTCGCCTCTCTGTTCTCTCGCCCTATTCTCCTCATCATTCTTCATAACATTCCAGTCTCTCTCGTCCATTTCTCACTCTTCCTTTCTTGTTTGTTTTACATTAGACCAGTCCAGTCTTCAGTTTTCTCCCGCATTAACATTCCATAAATGTGATTCAGTCCTTCAGAAGAACCATAGACTCCTGGTGTGACCTTTATTGATCTCGACAACCATTTCCAGTATTCTGATGTACACCTTTATGCAGTGTCCTAATATTATTTTTGAGTCCCTGCTGTAAGTCCTTGATAAAAGTTCTCTTCAAGGACCGCAAGTCAAATCCCTAACCCAACAGACTCTATTGGAACACAAAAGATGCTCTGTATCACTTTATATATGTATATATATGTATATATTGCAAGAGATCACAATGGTGCGCGTGATCTAGTGTATGCCAAAAAAAAAAAAAACAGGAAAATGAAACACGATAAGTTCCCATTTCACAAAAGTTCACTTGGGAACTTATCGTGTTTCACTTTCTCGTATTTTATTGCATATATATATATATATATATATATATATATATATATATATATATATATATATATATATATATATACATATATATATATATATATATATATATGTATATATAATATTCATTTCATGTCAGAATGTCTCGCATCTACCCTCAGTCAGTTTTCATCATACTCTTTTCCACGAAACATACGAGGTCAGAACGGAGAGAATTTTTGTGAACATTTCATAAACTTTTTCCTTTGTGCTCTACCCTCCTTGTTCTGTGATCCTCACTGGGAAGATTAGCTTTTGGCGTTGAGGTTTTCAGGTGCAACGAATCCCCTATATATATATATATATATATATATATATATATATATATATATATATATATATATATATATATATGCACACACGCTTCCACTCTTTGTCTGTCGTATACGATGCACGAAGATCCCCCGAGCTTACCATATAAAGAGCCACGCCTCACAGACAGACTACCCTGTGGTTAGTTATCCTTGACCACATCACATGCCTTGGCTAAGCCAGGTAAAGACTTCTGCAGTGACACTCCCTCTCACTCCATGCATCCAATTCCATCTAGCTCGCTCCCTCCCCTTGTTCCATCCACGTTCGAAGTATATAGAATCCTTTGTAGCCAATTATCTTAATTTCGTTCATTCTGTCCATACGGCTTCACCAGACCAGCGCCCCCTGATAGGGCTGGAGAGCCAGTCACAGGCTACGTTCACCGTCGCACATCTACGAGAGTGTGTCCATATCTCGCTTGATCACCCTCCCACCCACCCGCGCCACGCATAGTCCTTATGTATCCTTCCCTCCATGTTGATCACATCCATTCTCTTTCGGTTTTCTCTGTAAGCAAGGCCCTTGGCAGGGCTCTTACATTCGTGCGACACCGTCGGGACTCCTGTGCCTTTACACACGCCCATACCTAAATCTTACAGACACTGACGTTTCCTTATATCCAATCCTGAACGTAGGAAAATTCAAAATCTTCCTCTCCCACTGTATGACGTACTGTGTATTCAGTTTTATCTCTTTGTTTGTATTGATAACTTCGATATGGACCATCAGGTCTCTTGTTAATCTAACCTTCCCGTGTACTCACAATGTGTACTTCATTATGGATCATCAGGTCTCTTGTTAATCTATCCTTCCCGTCTACTCACAATGTGTACTTCATTATGGACCATCAGGTCTCTTGTTAATCTATCCTTCCCGTCTACTCACAATGTGTACTTCATTATGGATCATCAGGTCTCTTGTTAATCTATCCTTCCCGTCTACTCACAATGTGTACTTCATTATGGAACATCAGGTCTCTTATTAATCTATCCTTCTCGTGTAGTCCCCGTGTGGACACATGTTCAGCCCATCCCGTTTCCCATGATCCCACTCATAATGCCCATTACCATACATTTATTCACGTCATCATTCGACCTTCTTCTGTCGCAACGCTGTGTGTGTGTTGTCGCCAACCCTCTGCGGTCTCTCACTTGGGAGTGTGCATGTCCACCCGAGCTATTTGTTAGCGTTGTAAGCAAACATTATTAAATGATTCACCTCCAGCACCCTGCAAAACCTGGAGGGGCGAGCGCTCCCACCACTGTGCTCCGAGACCCCACCGCCACACTTGCCTCCCTCACCACCACCACAACACCACACCCTCACCCTGGCTGTAAACAGATTAGCCCACCACAGTGGCATCACACATGCTTGACGCAGAGTTACTTTCAGGGACAACGACTTACCCTCCTACTTTCCTGGTCGCATACACACACACACACACACACACACACACACACACACATACACACACACACACATACACACACACACACATACACACACATATACACACACATATACACACACATATACACACATATATATATATATATATATATATATATATATATATATATATATATATATATATATATATATATATATATATATAAGTAAATGAGTTATTGAGGAGTTCTGAATACCCATTCTATCTTTTCAATTACTATTTTTTTTTTCATGAAAAAGGGATTTGACTAACCTCACACGTGACGACAGTTCATTAAACAGCTTTGCCCAAATTCAGACTGTAATTCATTTTACTCTCATTTGAATAGGCTATTAAATTTCCACACACACACACACACACACTCGCACGCACACACACGCACACACACACACACACACACACTGGAGGGTGTGTGACGGGGGGAGGGGGAGGGAGGGATGGGGGGGGCAACCCCGGGATTTCAGTACTGCCCTTCGGGAGGTGAGAATTACAGACGCTTGATTCGCAATGATTAGAAAACAATTGAATTCGTTAATTCTCAGTGACAACCCATTCGAAAGATACTGGGTTTTTTTGTTTTTTTAAGCTGGGGGGGTAGGAGGAGCTTTGGTTTTGCTGGAGGTGGAGGGAGGGGGTGTTTTTTTTTTTTATATCAATTATCATGATGGGAAATAATAACCCGGAAACAGCAGCCAGTACACTAATCTCGGGTTGTGTTGTGGAGTACGTGACTGCTGTACGTAAGTGCTTGGTGTAATGGTTTGGTAAAATAATGGGTAACGGAATATATATATATATATATATATATATATATATATATATATATATATATATATATATATATATATATATATATATGGTTTGTAGATCGTAAATTACGTTTCATTTCGTTGAGGCAAATTCAGCATCATTTTCTATATTCTAAATGTATGTAGGAGTCCTACAATGTGTTATGTGCTCTGCAAAAACAATGAGGCAATTCGATTCCATCAAGAGCTCAAAAGGTGATATCCAATCCCATTGTAGAATAGGAGCGGATTATTCAGTCCATAAGGAAGAGAGGGGGATCAACAAAAAACGGAAAGAAACCAGTAAAAGCTCATTACATGTTCTTTTCCCCCCACATCCTCATTGAGAGGAAAATAGAAAAAGAAAATGTGAGGCTGTAAAGTGAGTCGTGGCGTTGATAACTTGTATGCCAGGGTTCAGAGCCAGACAGCTTATCAAACGGGATAAGGTGCTGGGAGTTGTCGTCTTCCTTCGCTGAGATGGCACCGGCAATTGAGGCCATAATGAAGGCCATCTCATTAAAGCTGTGTGTATATATATATATATATATATATATATATATATATATATATATATATATATACACACACACACACACACACACACACTATACCGGAACGTGATCTTGTTACCCATTTTAACGACCAACACCTAGAGGTGGATGAACAGGCGGGTCGACTGTGGACCGACTGTCGCAACCAGGATTCGATCCCATGCCCTCGACCCTGGGCGGCCCGTAAGTAGTTCACGGTCAGGAACGCTAAGCCGTGGGTGACATCTGCTATAACCTATTTCTTCCCATGGATGATAAAAGCGAAGATACTCGGATGTTACTGATGATGATATGACGAAAGATGTCTACATATCTAGACGTAAATGCTGGTGGAGATTTGATGGCACTTTTCACCTAGCATCCCAGACATTCCTCATGAGGGTATAGCTACCACCATTGCCACTCACCTCAGCTGTTACTACCGTGCTGGTCGTTCCACCACACAATAACCATCACCTTTTAACACCTACCACCACAACCAACACATCACTGCCACCAAACCCCCCCGCCGTCACCACCAGCGACCGCCCCCAACACCACATCCTTCCTAGCCACCACCAGCTTCACCCTCCCTCCAAGGTCTCCTCCTCCTCCTCCTCCTACGACCACCACCGCCACAGGGGCATGCTCCACACACTCATCTACATGATTTAACCTATTTACTCGCCCTACGTCTTTGATGCTGCTCAGGGAAAGGGGAACGCCTCCATGTAGTTGCCAGCGCACCGATAGATTCTGTGGTGTTTCCCGGGGACAGTCTTGGGGGGGGGAAAGTACCTTTCCTTTTAACTATATTTCACTGGAAAGACTCGGCTCTGAATTCTAGAAAAGGAAAAAGTCTATAATCCGTCTCGAGAGCACTATGCTTTAAGCGATCTTACTCACAGGTATTTAGCTTCTGTTTCTCTCGTAGGGGAAAGGATCATTTACAACGGGGAAACAGAGTTACTCGGTCCCGTAAATAAACAGACGGTGTGAATTCATAAGTGAAGAGAACGGGGGGGGAAAAAAAATGCGATGAGAGGAGAGGAAATAGAAAATCCTTAATTGCTTTTGTCTGCAGAGGCGGCAGCAGCAGCACCAACAGCAGAGCATCCGTGTATGTTAGACAATAGGAACCAGAGATGAGAAGTTATAATAATGAAGCAATGAAGATGCCTTGTGTGTGTGTTCAGGCCAGTCACGGCGCCTCCCATATATCAGCGGCGTTATTAAACAGCACACACAGACGAGGAGGGAGGGCAGCAATTATGAGGGTTACAGCCCCCACTGTGTCGTCTCGGGCAAGGTTGCTCTAGCCGCACAGCTGTAGCAATAACCCTCAAAATACTGTCCCCATCAACGAAAGAGAAAAAAAGAAGACTAAATTGTTTACAAAAGAATGACCTGGTGGGAACCCGGATGAGAGGAGTGTACACAGTCGTGGATACAAAAAAAAAAAAAAAGGAAAAACCCTTAAAAGAACAGACCAAATTGAACATTTCACAAAATTCCTGGCGTTTATTCTATCAAAGAACATTAGAGAAGGATCTGATTAAGGAGTCTAGTAGTTTGTTGATATCCTACTACACAAAATGTTTACCAGTGACATAGAAGAACTTATGAGAAAGTTGCCACAATTTTATTTTCATTTCCTCTCGCTCATCTCAGCAGGGACCTGTGTCTGTATAGGCTTGATTACTTACCCATTACGTAGAGAAAAATAAACATCGTTGGTGTATTTCGCCTTTGGCGTCGCCAGGTGTCGATAGTGTGTATTGATTGTTCTAAGACTTCACCCGGAGAGTACAGTTTCCACAGATCTCGGGAGCCACCATTATTAGAGAGAGACCATAGAGTCTCTCAGACGATCGTTAGAAAGGCGGGGTGGGAGGTTGAGTCATGTGACTTGAATGGTTCTATTATCCCGCGGGGCGTCCATGTGTTCATGTGGCGGATCTGACAGAAGCCAGGGTGTCCTAGTGACGGTGTCTGTGGTTGTCCGTTTGTCCCTCCTCTTCACGACTCATCACAACCGACCAAGAAATTAGTACATGAATTCCACCACCAACTCTTTCGGTCTTTTCCACAACAGATTTTTACAAACGTAAGACACAAACGAAAAGAGTCTCTTTTCTCTGTAACAGAGCACAGTGCTATCCACTTTTCATGTCCTCTTGTTAGAGTTGTCTGAACGATTGAGAATCCATCAAAGGGGGAGAAAAAAAAAGGGATATGAAGACCAAAGCGTTAATCAAAACCCAATGTATCTTAAACAACAGTCGAGCTCTCCAAGTGGACCTCTGAAGTACGACATAACCATTACCCAATTGGACTGATGATTACTCGTCTCGCACGTGACTCAAGTCTGAGAGGCATCTTGGAACTCAGTGCCTCGTTCCTTTTTTCCAGCAAAGCATCAGAGTGTGTGTGTGTTTGTGTGTACTGAGAACCTTTTAACTAAACCATCCACCGTGGTCCTTGTTCAACGAAGTCCAAAGACCCTTCCACTTCACTGGTATACACAGGAGGAGAACATCCTCTATGTTTTCAGAAAAAAAATCTGTGGTTCGCCAAAGGCACAAGCCCTCTGCCCTCTTATGAGGAGCTCACCATCACCTTCCTCATAGAGTCGCCAAGGTATTCGAGAAAGTGCGAGCTATTGGCTGGCTCTCAATCAATCTCCCTCTCTCTCTCTCTCTCGCCGAAGTCGCAACACGACGAGGGCTGGGGCCAGCAGCGCAACGTCCGTCCCCGAAGGAGGCAAGAGCCGAACTGACTACTACTCCTCTCCCGCACCGAGCGCCTCTCGCAACCAGCCCGCACGGAACCATCTGAGTGTCCCAGCTGACATCACACCAGCTGAAGGGCGCATGGCTACGCTCACCTTGGCTAGCCTCGCCCGCCCTTACAGAGAGTAAAGCTCTAATCAAAAGTGGAAATTGAGAAGCTAAGAGTTGAACGATGAAGGAGACTGCAAAGAAGGCAAGGGGCTCTCCCTCCCTCCTCCCTGCCACACACCCCATCAGAAGGAGCTCTCCCTCCCTCCTCCCTTCCACACACACCCCCATCGGGAAAGCGATACTGAAATAGACACGAAATGACAGAATTAGTTAAATCTGGAAGAGAGTTTGTGGAAGGTAGAAAATATAGGAAGAATCTGAGGTGCTTAAAATGTAATATTTGGTTCTTTTCATATTCCATACAGAGTTAAACCTAGGTGGGTATTACGTTGCTGTGAGCATTAGATGCTCGCTTAATATACGATGGAATATTTCTTTTTCCTCTGCGAGTGTGTGTGTGTGTGTGGGTGTGTGTGTGTGTGTGTGTGTGTGTGAGAGAGAGAGAGAGAGAGAGAGAGAGGTTGTATTTCTCCTATAGCAGTACAGAAACGGAAAGAAAATGATACATGAATCTAAACTACACCTTCACCCATGGCGTGGTGAATTGTCAACCACTACGTCTTAACTAAACTTTAAACATACTAGGTGTTAAATACGACACCCTCATTCACACCCGCCGCAAACTTTACGACAGAGGCCGTAAAGAACGTAAACGCCCTCAGAACACTTATCGGCATCAGTTTTGGGACAGGAAACGAAACTTTTGGTATCCTGTGCTAACAGTTCTTCCCCTCTGTCTTAAACAATACCTCGCCCGCGTCGTCATTCCTTCTCTTCGGAGCAAAACTGAACAAAACAGAGCACTAAGAACAATCACCGGCTTCTTAGCAATCACTAACATTCAGTATAATTGCACAACGGAAAGAGGAAAGAGATTTTTACTGCCAGTGCATTTTCACTCAAACATGCTTGACACTCAGTGGTGTACACTGTACCCCTCCCATCTCACCTGTACAAACTTCATTTGCAATAGTTAACCCCAGTGTAGAAATAAGGTGCCGATCCCTGCTTTACACTTTGGTCCCATGCTCTTGCAGACTCTCTCTCTCTCTCTCTCTCTCTCTCTCTCTCTCTCTCTCTCTCTCTCTCTCTCTCTCTCTCTCTCTCTCTCTCTCTCATACCAATACATTAACACAACGTATCAGGATGTGATAACTCGACAAACACCGTACGACCACCCTCCCAGCCCGGTCATGAACTTCTCTTCACATGACAGACACCCATCTGAAACTACATCCCTCAGGCACGTACGAGTAATGCTTTCGTCATTGCATTTTGGTTATCACTCCTACAACATAAACACTTTTTTTTTTTAACCTGTGAATCCAACCTGTAGATATGAGCGACACACACACACACACACACACACACACACACACACACAAATGTATACACCAGCCGATCATAACAAACGTTTTATGCTTCAAGCGTGAACCATCTCAACAATATACCCGGAGTAGAAGTGACATCACATAACGTGAGGGTCGGCAGGGGACAGGGAGCGTGGCCAGACTGGACGTATGTAAGACCATTTCACTCACCTGCTCGTCGTCACTCGGGCATGGCAGACCAACGTGGTGGGTGTTGGGAAGGGGAGGGGAAGAAAGATTCTGGTAGTGGAAGATGATGAACATTATCACATGGTGTCCTCTGCTGCTGAGCCCTGGCTCCATAAGAGGAAAGGTCAGACATATTCACTCACTCGAGTCTCGTACAAAAAATATTGGTTAAATGAGAGTGTGGCGTTTGGATCTATCGCAAGTTGATTTTTTTTTTAATTCATTTCAGAAGAGAATCGACGTTTAAGTTCTAGCAAAAAGAATTTATACGATTTTATATGCCCTCATCATTCAGTTCACGATATACGAAACACCTCCTGCCATTTTCTTTTCTTTTTATAGAGAGAGAATAAAGAATGTATTGTGTGAGTGGAAGAGATATACGAGATCAGGATCACATATATCTCTCTTGGTCTCCGTCTCTCACACCTGTGAGAGACTCCCAGACCAATACATAATCACCTTTGGGAGGAAAATGGGGTGATTTACCAGCATCTTATCGGGAATGAACCTCTCCATATATATATATATATATATATATATATATATATATATATATATATATATATATATATATATATATATATAATTATTATACTTGATTGCTGTGCCCCGCGTTAGCGAAGTAGCGCCAGGAAACAGACGAAGAACGACCAATCCACCCGTATACACATATGTATATACATAAACACACATACACGTATATATATATACATATACATATTATCATGAACACATATACATACATATACATACACAGACATGTACATATATACACATGTACATATTCTTGCTTGTCTTCATCCATTTCCGGCGCCACCCCGCCCCACAGGAAACCATCGCAACCCAATGCGTCATCAAGGTAGCGCCAGCAAAGCAGACAAAAAGGCCACATTCGTTCACACTCAGTCTCTAGCTCTCATGTGTAATGTACCGAAACCACAGCTCCCTATCTCTATCCAGGCCCCACAAACCTTTCCATGGTTTACCCCAGACATTTCACATGTCCTGGTTCAGTCCACTGACAGCACGTCGACCCCGGTATACCACATTGTTCCAATTCATTCTGTTCCTTGCACGCTGTATGGAAAGTGCTGATGAATTATGACCCTTGTACCCACGCAGTAATTGGTAACACTCCTCTCATTAAACTCAGGTGGCATTCCCCTCAGTACCTGGAGCTAATTTGTTTAATTAGAGCTAGCGTATCCGCCCGCCACCAGGGGCAGATGATGTATAAATCATGTATAAATGACGATAATTTATGAATGAATGACCTTATCCTATTTTTTTTTCTGGTGTAAGAGATACACTTACCCTTGATAGTTCTAGTTATCGTATGTAACTATTTTCGATTACCTTATCCACCGCCGACCACCGCTGTTATCGCAAATGTTTTATTTCGTGTTTTGATTATCTTGTACGTCACTGTTATGGTTTTGTGATAATATAAGTAACGTCAAAAAAAAAAAAAGACAAATGAAAAGAATGGTCACATCCCATAGTCTTGTGATTAATCATTTCTGACCTCATTATCAAACTCTCCAGCATCATTGCACTGCATTTTTACAACTGTAATGATACTAATTATTGTCCTAATGTTGTTGATATTGATATGAAAGATGATGATATTAATGACAGTCATGGATATAAGGCTGATAATGATTGCATTACTTTAAAATGAAGATGTAAAAGATATCAGTATTTTATTATTATTATTATTATTGTCATTATTAGTAGTAGTAGTGTCGTAGTAGTAGTACAAGTAGTAGTAGTAGTAGTAGCAGTAGTAGTAGTAGTAGTAGTAGTAGTAGTAGTAGTAGTAGTAGTAGTATCATCATCATTGTTATAATTATCATCATCATTCTTTGCAAGTAAAGGTAACAATCGTAATAATGATAATGATATACATACAGCACATAGTACGATCAAACATATACGTGTGTGTGATCCGCTGTCGTCATCACCCACAACCCGAGAACACATAAAGACTATATTTCCTTTCATCTCTGTACTGTTCAGCTGAAGTTTGTGGGCTGGCGGAAGAAGATTCGATTACTCACGCTGAAAACCATATAGGAGGAGAGAGGTCTTAACAAAGCGCTTAGATAGGATTAAGGGGAAGTGGAATGGATTCAGAATTAATGGCACAGATATCCTTTGGGTTGCCCATGAAACTGCTGGGTGGTTTCAAAGGCTCGTATGGCCATAAAGGACTTTGCTGGCCCGTTCAGGCTGGGCGGGCTGGTAGATATACACAGAGGCTTTGGCCCGGAAGATTGCCATATTCGTCATCGCAGTGTTGAAGGAGGTTCCGTAAGGGGATAGAGCGAGGAGACCCGTGTGGGTGGTGGCGAGCATCATCCTATGAAGATGATGCGAAATTCATGTGCCTGAAGTTGGTTGAGTTACCCTCCACTCCTGCTTGGGGTTTTTAAGGTTAGAATTGACTCCTATCTCCGTTGTTAGGGGTAGACTGAGGTTGTCGTTGCTTGTGTGTCTTTGAGCATTCTGAATTTCTTGGCGTTTTCTGTGCCGATGGTGTAGAAATCCTCGATCGAAATGCGAGGAACTATGATACCACTGCTGGGAATGCCACAGGGTCCGCATGCCACAGGTTCACCATCTCCTCCACGCCAGATCTGGTCGTGGATATTGGATCATAGACTGACCATAGTCGTGGTGCGGTCGCAACCTGTTCTTTAGTACGTCGGTGCGACGGCTGTCAAAAGTCCAAACTGTTACGGAGAGATGTCAGACGAGGGCGTTCGCCTCCTGGTGCCACCAGAGTCCTCAAGTTGGTTTTCTTCAAGCTTATACAAAAGACGTATCAGTGATCCCTCAGACTCCTGAATAACAAGTTGCTCTCCCCTCTCCTTGTTAATGCTTGTGAATCTAGAGTGTGTACGATCCAGTGTTTGTCTCAGTTAAGATACTTCAGTTACCCCCCTCCTAATCATCTTGTTCTGAGAGCTGTAGACGAAGATTAGGACTTTACTGCCTTCTGAAATTCAGGAGCCGTCTAGCACGTGCCTAAGGATATCCCTACCCCTTCTCAGGTGCGTCAGGGCGAGAGGGAGTTGGTCAGGCAGATGCTGAGGGAAGGGATATAAGATGACGTGGGAGAAGGAAGCAAAAGGTATGAAGTATACAAAAGCCAGTGCTACCATTTGTGCCACGCTCGGTAGCAGGATTATACTCCCTGACTGACATTTTCCTCCTCCTCTTCATTCCTCTCCGGCTGAGGATTTAAGATATGGTTATTCCTCCGTGGTTGATGTGATAAGCGTTGAGCCGGGTGCTGAGCGTATCCCTCCCTTTTCCATTGCAGTTCATCGTTAATGGAGCGACTTACTTAACGACAATGGTGTTCCGCAGGGCTCTAGCCTACGGCCTAATCTCTTTCTCCTCTCTGTATGATCTCTCTTCAAAGTCTAACCCAATTCACTCTACTGCTCACGATTCCTCTTTACATACGTCAACTGACTTTTCCCTTCCCTCCTCCTCTTAATCACTCAATCTCTATCACGTAATGAGAATTTATTTCCTTTCTTAGTTCAGGACCTCTGCAGCCACTCGGAATAGGGAAGCTGTAAACTGGTTGAATCTAATACACAACTTCGTATTAATACTCTTTCTAGGTGACAATCGTCTATCAAATTTGGGCAAATTCGTGAAAGATTTTGAAGCATTGCTGGTAGGATACTACTGCGACAGAATCATGTCAGGCAGAAAAGGCAGTAGAAAGAAAATTACCATCATGTTGAGGGAAAAAAAAACAGTAGCAACAATACTTTTCAATCATCCTTTAGCTACAGACTAGTGTCAAAGTACGCACCACCCATAACAATTTCTTTCACAAATAGAAAAGTCGGTTCTCAAACTGCTTGATAATTCAAAGAGGAGGGGAGAGGGGAATCTTTTAGAATATGAATTAATGCAGTCAGTGCACAAGATACTTCACTGCATCATCTGAGTTTAGGGTATACACTAAAATCAGATTTTTTGAGAATGTCGAAGTTAGAATCTAACTCTTAGTAAGGCGATGGGGAGAAGAGGAAGAGGAACATTCTCCTTCTTCAAGGGCTTTGGTAAGAAGCAACTACTTCGGTAAACCCAGCAAGTAACGCTGGTAATGTGGATCTTGTATTATGATCATCGATCCTTTAATGAATCGTGCATTTCTCCTTTTTTTTTAAGAGTATTTTGGGAAATATGTGGATCTGATTTTCATCTGCATTAAAACGAGCCAGTTCTGATTAAATGCAGGTGCTCACATCTCCTGAGTGCCAGGGTATATGTTGTGTGGGGGTCAGTGTACACGTCTCTTGAAAGCTAGTGCATGTGTATGACTCCTGAGACCCCAGTCCACACGTCTTTCCTGAGGTCCATTGCACCGACCTCCTGAGACCCAGTGCACACGTCTCCTGAGAGACAGTACAAACGCCTCCTCAGACCCATTGCACAGGTCTTCTGAGAAACACGAATCGAAAATACGAATCAGTGAAGACTCACGAAACTTGAGAACAACACTCAGAAACTCACGAATGACTAATTATGGTCTTTGATATTCCTCATTCCAGTGTTTTTGACACCGAATCTTTCCAGAGAAGATTATGTACAATTGAAAGATCATGATTATGATGGTGAAATTGAAAGATTAAGAATGTGATGGTGAAACTAAAAGGTGAAGAATGTGATGGTGAAACTGAAGGATCAAGATAAGTGATGGTGAAACTGAAGGATCAAGATAATGATGGTGAAACTGAAGGATCGAGAATATGATGGTGAAACTGAAGGATCAAGAATATGATGGTGAAACTGAAGGATCAAGGATATGACGGTGAAACTGAAGGATCAAGAATATGATGGTGAAACTGAAGGATCAGATTGTGTTGTTAAAACTGAAAGATCTTGAATTTGGTTGTGAAAGCGAAAGACCAAGAATATGATGTTAAGATTTTTGAAAGCTCAGTCGTAAGACAATACAACCGGAGGGTGTCATTAATATCTATGCTGAAGCCAGTGGTCATCAACAGGAGATTAAAACTGAAATACCAATGATTCTCTGAGATCAGTTGCAACGCAGAGAGATAAAAGAACAGGAGATATATATCTCTCTCTTCGGACCAAACGTCCAGGGAAATGCACCGGGTGCAGACGAAACACGAACTAAAGATAACATCACGACACGAAAGCTCTCCTCATCCCAGGCGTTCAAAATGGACCAGTATTAGATTTCAAGACGCAGACATACGAAAAATACTTCAAGTCTGAGCGTTGAGGATTTATCAGTGAAGAGTTCCAGAGTAAAACAACCCATGCAAAGGCGCGCAAACAGCGAGGGACCAATGGGTAAATATCTTGTAAGAGGACGCTTATGATAGTGGAAGAGATAAGAGAGAGAGAACTGCGATAAGGGTACAAGAGCAAAAGGTTACTTAAGGGAGAAACACCTGTGATCTTGATGCACAACAGAAGAGGCGCAGATAAAGGCAGTCGTAGACCCGTGGCGAAGTCGTTTGTCAAAGTCTGTTTGCAAACGTATGTTCGGGACTGCTTTCAATCCACTCTAATTGGGATATGATATCTTACGTTAACCACATCCTGTCGAAGCAAAACGTGTTTACCCACGCGTTTGTATCCATTACCACAAGTGAGATCAGGCAAAGCTAGGCTTAATAAGCACCTCAGGTAGAGGTGATTAAAGCCCTTGAACATCTTTCTTGCCTATATTAAATCACATCTTAACCTTCTCTTTTCTGAGCTGATTACGTTTAGAAATATCCCAGGAGCCGAGAGTGGATCTGTATTGATTTTCAAGACATTACCTCGAGCAAATGAATATTATTATGGACGAGTGAAATGGATTACATTAGTATCTCGTTGTAGATCCCACCAAAGAATGAATGAAAACTAGCCTTCGCTTTTCTAAGTCACATAAGCTCAAGTCGTCTAATAGGCTCACGTAGGATTTATTTCTCAGTCCAGGGATTATCTTGATAGTTGGCCTCCTTAATAGTAGGCCTGTATACTCTCCATTCTGTCTACTTCTTTGTTTCAAGTAAGGTGACTAAATCTGAGCACAGTATTCAGGGTGGAGACGCGCCAATGAAGTCCATACACTGAGGGTAACTTCCTTTGCCTTAGATTCGAAATCTCTACCCGTGACTCCAAGAATCCTGTTGGCCCTCTCTAACTCCATCTGTGTGAGGCTACTTGGCTTTAGGTCACCAGAGATTATTACACCTCAAATCATTTTTTTCCTCCTTTACCTTTTGGAGCTCATCAGAATTCATGCTGTAACTTACCTTCTCCTTTCTACCACCGATCTGTAAGACTTTGGATTCATCAGTGACAAAATTCATTCACCATTTGGAAACCCAGTTCCTCATTTCGTTTGCTTCACTTTCAAATTTGCAGACGATCGGTATCCGCTTAGAATTCATTCCTCATCTTAGTACTGGATGCGAATTTTGATAAGTTGTAACTCAGCTCATTATGAATGTCATTAATGTATGTAAGATATTCAGGAAAGGAAATTGGTCCCAAGACTAATCCCTGCGGAACACCACTTGTTACGTCAAACCATTCAGAGGCTTAACCATCAGAGTCTGGACCATCATTCATTAGTCTTAGATTACGGTCAGTCAACCAGTTTCCCTGACCATTTAAGTATAACCCCATCTTTACCACGTGATTTAACTTTTGCTCGCAATCTCTGATGTGGGAACTTCTCTTCGAACGCTCTCTGAGAATCTAAGTAGAGGACGTCAGCCACTTTCCTCACATCACTTTTGTTGATCATATCCCTTAAAGAATTCAAGCAGATTATTCAGACATAACTATGTTAACTATGCTAAGAATCATTGATCAAGTGGTGATCCTCTATACGTTTTACGATCCTGATGTCAAGTTACTTGTCATTAACATCAGCTTGCGTAAAAAGTACAGGACGACTGACTTACCATTATAAGATGCTCAGCCCTGTGAATGATGACGGTAATTCATATGATTCAGAAATGCGTTCGGGTGACCAGCGGATCATCCAGTATTCGTAGACCATGATTCCTTCCTCTGCCCACCGTCTGGGGAAGGTGGGCATCGCAATCTGTTCTGTGGATACGTATCGTGTGTCCCCACGTCTGTGTAGCCCATGTCTGTGCTTTCTTGTCTGTGTATGAGTGAAGGGGGTATGTTAAGATAGAACTTCCTCCCTTGAGAAATAGGAAATTACCTATTTTCCCCCCATATTTTCCCCCATAGTGCTATTGGTCTGTATGATGCACAAAAGAAACGTTTTACTCGGAAAGAATGCGTGGACACCTTGCATGGGTATTAGATGAGAAGAAACATACACACACTCTCTCTCTCTCTCTCTCTCTCTCTCTCTCTCTCTCTCTCTCTCTCTCTCTCTCTCTCTCTCTCACACACACACACACACACACACACACACACACACACATATATATATTCACACACACGTGCTAAAAACTACTGTGCTCAGCGGAAAGTTCCGACCTCGGGCCGTAGACAGAAGCACTCGAGGAAAAAGATATCCGACATTTATTCGCCGAGAAAATACAAAGCGTCGCCCCTCGCACAAGAAACCATCTATTGGACTCGTGCTAAGAGACACCGCGTACCCTAAGTAGCCTATAAGATCAAAGACGACGGGAGCAGCGTGACGTGACGTGACGTATACGCCAGCACCAGCTGCAGCCCGTGACAGCCAAAGGTGGTAACCGTTGTCGCTGATCTTGGCAGGATCTGTTTCAGCAGTGATATCAAGACTCAGGTCCTCATATTGGACCAGACTCAAGTGGCCTAGCCTCTCCTAACTGGAGTCAAGTTTAGGGATGTTTATCCACCTCTTTTTTTTTTTTTTTGGCCCGAGCGGTTTTGATATGATAATGACTGTCTTTCAGAGAATATTTCCTGTCTTCAGGTATCTTTTGAAATCACTAGACGGAGCTGGTCCTGCTGACCTACCTTAGACCTACGTAGGATCATTTTGCCACAGGACGTCAAAGGACGACCTTGAAATCCGCCTCAGCCACTGCTTCGAACTCTAATATCACAACCTTTTTTCCCTCCCCCCGGGCCACGAGCTACTAGATTACGTGGGACAATGTAGCCACAGGAGGTCAAAGACGGCCTTAAAATCCACCTCAGCCACTGCTTCCAACTCTGATATCACAACCTTTCTTTCTCTCCCCTTGAGTCATCAAGCTACACACACACACACAGGGACAGCCACCATCCGCCGGTGGTGGTGAGGTACGCCTCTCTGCCGACTTCGAAGCGATCCTCATCGTTGGAGTCAGCTCAGATGGGCCGTCCCCGCCGGCGTTGCTCAGACTTGTGCCAGCGATGGACGACCGCAATCGCTCGGGTCCATCTCGTGTACCCTTGCGGTGGGAGGAGGGAGGACGAATGTAGTCTAGACCGGCGTGTATGTCGCGTCCGTCCGTGTCCGTGCTGGAAGGTTCGATTCGTGAGTCGAAATCGAGATATCACGGAAAGATATTAAGAAGATCAAAAGGTTAAGGTATCACAAGAGATAACTTAGATCTCAGGTGGTTGAGATGTCACTAGAAAAGGCCAGCGCCAGTAGGTTATCACAACAGAATCCAGATATCAGATGGTTGAATTATCTCTAGAGATACCCAACATCTGAAGGGTGAGATATCACAAAAGAAAGCCGATATCTGGTTGAAATATCACGGGAAAACGCAAGCATCAGAAAGTTGAAATATCACGAGAGAAACCAGATGTCAGAAGGTGAAGATATCACTGTAAAAACCAGATATCAGAAGGTTAAGATAAAACAGTTGAAACCAGATATCAGAAGATTGAAATATCAAAACAGAAACCAAATATTGAAGATTAAGATATCGCAGTAAAAACCAGATATCAAAAAGCGTGAAATATCAAAACAGAAACCGAATATCGAAGATTAAGTCATCGCAGTAAAAGCCTGATACAAAAAGCTTCAAATATCAAAATAGAAACCAAATATTGAAGATTAAGACCGAAGTAAAAACCAGATATTAGAAAGCTTGAAATGTCAGAACGGGAACCAAATATTGAGGGTTACGATGTCGCTAGGAGAAACCAAACGAACAGAGCGTGAAAATACCCCGATGTTGTTGGAGTAGCCAACCCTGGTTGATACCAGAGGGATATTCTGAATGAAATTAAGGCGCAATATTAGATCAGCCTCGTCCTCAGTATTTGGCGCTGAGCAAATGAGGATTGGGGGACGATGGTTCAGACGTACGTTCTATGAGATGATTAACCGAATCTACATATGAATGGTAATCCTACGACATTTCCGATACAAGGCTGAGCTGGGACTTAAAGGGGCGGGGGGAGCTGCTGCGCTGAGGTACGGAGAACGGCGGAACTGCGCTGAGACTGAAGCAAGAGGGAGCTGCGCTGTAACTGAAGGAAGAGGGAGCTGCGATTATTAAAACTGAAGGACAAGGGAGCTGCGCTGAGATTATAAAACAAGGGAGCTGCGCTTAGAATGAAGAACAAGGGAGCTGGGCTGAGGCTGAACAACAAGGGAGGTGCGCTGAAAATGAAGAACGAGAGAGCTGCACTGAGACTGAAGAACGCTGGCGTTGCGCTGAGATATGAAGAACGAGGTAACTGCGCTGAGATATGAAGGACGGGGGCGTTGCCCTGAATCAGAAGAACGAGGAGTCTGCGCTGAAAGACTCCCAGAACGTGGGAACTGCGCTGACAGCGTCCCAGGACTTGGGATTTTGCGCTGAGAGCATCCCGCGACTTGGGATCTACGCTGAGAGCGTCCCAGGCCTTGGGAGGTGTGCAATCGGTCACAGCGAGAAGATGCAGCGGTCATGATCAAAATGGATGACGTCGCTGTGAAATTCGCCTCGAAGCAACGCTGGGGTGAAAGTATTGTTACGGCAATACTAACACGTCCCCACATCCCAGACTGAAGATCCTCGAATACTTTGCCTCACTTTAGCATTGTGATGTTTGGAGAAAGTACCTCGAGTACAGGGGAGTACATAGACTCAGCGGCCAATTACAGACTTATCTACTAATTCGTACTTTAAAACTAGCAACATTTGTCATTCTGATTAGTTAAAGTTAGAATAGAGTAATGATAATGATGATAATAATAATGATAATGATAATATTAATTATGATAATGATAGTAATGATAATGATAATAATGATAATAATGATAATAATATGATAATGATAATATGATAATAATAATGATAATAATAATAATAATAATAATGATAATGATAATAATAATGATAATGATGATAATGTAGAAATGATAATGATGATAATAATGATAATGATAGGCCTACACTTTTTACAACAGTATACAGTGATGTTGCCCGGTATCATAAAAGTGCCTCAAACATTTGTTGCTGGAGTGGGCCTCTAACCCTTGACCTTCGACCTTCAAACAATTGTTGCTGGAATGGGCCTCTAACCTTCGACCCTCGACCCTTGACCCTTGACCTCACGGATGAGAAAGAAGGGATCATTCTAATCGTGTCTGTAAAGACGAGACGTAGCTACGCTTAGGGAAGCTGATGTGCCGTCATTACCATAAAGCCCCTGTGTGTCAAGACTCGGTGAGGCTTAAGGTCTGCCGTTGCCAGAGGTCAAGGTCTTACAGCATCATGCATATGTGTCTGCTCCCACAGCGTGAACATCCACCTACTCGCATACCTCCACCTTGCAGTTCACTTACCCTGCTTCTTTGACAAGGAGGCAGTTGACACAGGATTTAAAAGACCTTAGAAAAGGAAGGAAAAAGAAAATAAGGGAAGGGGGAAAAAAAAGAGTCTAGGATGCCAATATCCACTTGTGGAGGTGTTGTGTTTGTGTTTTTACCAGTTTGTTTTGACCTGCCTGTAAGGGACGGGGAGGGATTTCTACATAAGGGAGGCTCCGTTTCTTGAATCTTCTCCACAGATCATACAAACTTCATTTTATTTTTCTTTCTTCAATTTTTGTATGCTGAGCGGTCCACATTGACCATTTCCTCACTCACTTTACCCCATTCATCCGTTACGCTTATGTGCTACACCAGTACTGCTTTACGTCTTTCTTAACAACAAGTCTCTCGCTCAGTTTCGTGGCATGTCCTCTGGCTGTACTGTCTCTACGCATCTCTTAGAGGGTGTGAACGCTGCCTCCGTCATAAGGCTGGTTGGAGAGAAGGGCTTGTGATCCAGTCGATCCTGATCCTCTCGTCCGTAGTGGCTGAGTTTGCAGTCTGAAACCTCTCACTCTCACTCATCTCTTATAATGATGGTACCGCTTGCGTTTGTCTGTATGTGTGTGTGTGTGTGCCTAATTACCTATTTGTAGTTACCTATTCGTTCTGTAAGGGGAGGGAGTTTTACACTCGTGAGGGGCCCCATGTCATGAAAATTCTCACATATAGAACTTTTTCCCCATTTCTCACATATCGTTGCATCCTCCTCTCTCTAGACCTTCCCTCTGAATCCCTCAGCTACTCCAGCTCAGTCTTATGGAAGAGTTTGGAACTTTCTACCGCATATGTCTGCAATATCTTTTATCAAGTCTTTTGCTTCCTCCTTTTTTTTTTTTTTTCTTGTTCTTGTGCTGTGCTCCTTCCTTTTTCTCATATATCTCCCACCTGCTGGCTAGCTGGAGTTCTTCCTGTAGCTCGAAGATTCTGAGCTTTTTAATATCTTTTATCAAACTTTTCTTCTCCTCTTTCTGAACCTTTCCTCTATATATGATGTGAGGCTGGAGGCACACCACTC
Organism: Panulirus ornatus; assembly: GCF_036320965.1. Classification (NCBI taxonomy): domain Eukaryota; kingdom Metazoa; phylum Arthropoda; class Malacostraca; order Decapoda; family Palinuridae; genus Panulirus; species Panulirus ornatus. Next base: position 8,000,182 of record NC_092232.1, read on the forward strand.
CACTGTAGACTTCACAGAACCTGTACACCAATAAAGCCTTGGTTCCTAGCCACAGAAATCCATTTCCTAATTGACGTTCTACCTCAGAAATGGTCGAGGTCTGTGTCATTTCCAGGACCCTATCTCCTCTTAAAGTCTCAGTCTCATCTCTTCCCCTTTTAACATCTTCATTTACCACAGGCTTTTGCCAAATGGTGTATCATGGTTTTTGCCAAATGGTTTATCATGGTTTTTGCCAAATGGTTTATCATGGTTTTTGCCAAATGGTTTATCATGGTTTTTGCCAAATGGTTTATCATGGTTTTTGCCAAATGGTGTATCATGGGTTTTGCCAAATGGTGTATCGTATCGTATGATATTCTCAATATACATACTAGCAAGGGGGAGCTAGTACTGATGCTGTGTCTCAGTCCCACCCATCCTAGTGGTGTGTTCACAAACATGTTGGGAAGTACAGGGAATTTTCCAGGATGAATGTGTTTGTTGTGATTGCTATTTGCTATTTACGGGGGAAGAGTTTTACAGTCATGGTGTCGCCATCTCTTAACCATGCGCTTGTGTGCGTACATGTCTGTGTGTGTGTGTGTGTGTGTGTGTGTGTGTGTGTGTGTGTGTGTGGAGTTGGACGCGGTAGATGTTAAAGAGTCGGTTCATTGTTACATATGGCAGTAAGAACCAAATTTCGGGCCAATGCCTGTATTTGCTTAAATTCTTGGAGCAGACAGTGCCACACGCTTTAAGTGACTTAGATTGATCATTCAGCATCAATACAGAATTTCTGTCATGCATAAGAAAATGTACAACGAAGATGACGACTACATTTTTATAAATGGTTATTCTTTTAAGATTAATGAAAATTACGTTTCTTGATCATTAGCGAGACAGAAATTGCGTTGTATCATCATTAGATACATCTGTAACCATGGATCCACGTAGACTGCAGTTATAATGCTGTATTTTCGCAAAATACAGTGCTGCGAAAGTATATGATACAGTTGTAGCGCTGTATCATTACAGAATAAATTTGTAACGCCACATAATTACAGAGTAGATATGTTACGCTACATGATTACAAAATTCAGATGTAGCGCCGAATCATCACAAAATACAGTTGCAGTGTTACATCCTCACGATACACTGATAGAGTTACAGCACTGTATAATACAGCTGTATCGCTGTATAATCATAGCCACTATGATAAATAACTTACAGCAATAAACACAGTTCAGGCTGTAACTAATGCCACATTCGTGCCCATACTACCTGTTAATTGCTGTCTTTCGGTCATTATCGGAAACATCGCCATAAGTGGGTCCAGATTGGATTATTTATTGAGTTAATGATCATCATTATCGTAACAGCAGCGGCCATTATCGTAATTATCCAAGGGAGAATTTCAATCACTGTAATTATTGTCATATTCCTGGCCGTGATGGTCATTATGTATATATATATATATATATATATATATATATATATATATATATATATATATATATATATATATATATATATATATATATATATCCCTGGGGATAGGGGATGAAGAATACTTCCCACGTATTTCCTGCGTGTCGTAGAAGGCGACTAAAAGGGGAGGGAGCAGGAGGCTGGAAATCCTCCCCTCTCTTTTTTTTTTTCTTTTTTTTAATTTTCCAAAAGAAGGAACAGAGGGGGGCCAGGTGAGGATATTCCACAAAGGCCCAGTCCTCTGTTCTTAACGCTACCTCGCTAATGCGGGAAATGGCGGATAGTTTAAAAGAAAGAAAGAATATATATATATATATATATATATATATATATATATATATATATATTTGGGTTTTTTTTTTCCAAAAGAAGGAACAGAGAAGGGGGCCAGGTGAGGATATTCCCTCAAGGGCCCAGTCCTCTGTTCTTAACGCTACCTCGCTACCGCGGGAAATGGCGAATAGTATGAAAAAAAAAAAAAAAAATATATATATATATATATATATATATATATATATATATATATATATATATATATATATATATATATTTTTTTTTTTTTTTTTTTTTTTTTTTTGCCGCTGTCTCCCGCGTTTGCGAGGTAGCGCAAGGAAACAGACGAAAGAAATGGCCCAACCCACCCCCATACACATGCCTTGATTCAATCCACTGACAGCACGTCAACCCCGGTATACCACATCGCTCCAATTCACTCTATTCTTTGCCCTCCTTTCACCCTCCTACATGTTCAGGCCCCGATCACACAAAATCTTTTTCACTCCATCTTTCCACCTCCAATTTGGTCTCCCTCTTCTCCTCGTTCCCTCCACCTCCGACACATATATCCTCTTGGTCAATCTTTCCTCACTCATTCTCTCCATGTGACCAAACCATTTCAAAACACCCTCTTCTGCTCTCTCAACCACGCTCTTTTTATTTCCACACATCTCTCTTACCCTTACGTTACTTACTCGATCAAACCACCTCACACCACACATTGTCCTCAAACATCTCATTTCCAGCACATCCATCCTCCTGCGCACAACTCTATCCATAGTCCACGCCTCGCAACCATACAACATTGTTGGAACCACTATTCCTTCAAACATACCCATTTTTGCTTTCCGAGATAATGTTCTCGACTTCCACACGTTCTTCAAGGCTCCCAGAATTTTCGCCCCCTCCCCCACCCTATGATCCACTTCCGCTTCCATGGTTCCATCCGCTGCCAGATCCACTCCCAGATATCTAAAACACTTCACTTCCTCCAGTTTTTCTCCATTCAAACTCACCTCCCAATTGAATTGACCCTTAACCCTACTGTACCTAATAACCTTGCTCTTATTCACATTTACTCTTAACTTTCTTCTTTCACACACTTTACCAAACTCAGTCACCAGCTTCTGCAGTTTCTCACATGAATCAGCCACCAGCGCTGTATCATCAGCGAACAACAACTGACTCACTTCCCAAGCTCTCTCATCCCCAACAGACTTCATACTTGCCCCTCTTTCCAAAACTCTTGCATTCACCTCCCTAACAACCCCATCCATAAACAAATTAAACAACCATGGAGACATCACACACCCCTGCCGCAAACCCACATTCACTGAGAACCAATCACTTTCCTCTCTTCCTACACGTACACATGCCTTACATCCTCGATAAAAACTTTTCACTGCTTCTAACAACTTGCCTCCCACACCATATATTCTTAATACCTTCCACAGAGCATCTCTATCAACTCTATCATATGCCTTCTCCAGATCCATAAATGCTACATACAAATCCATTTGCTTTTCTATATATATATATATATATATATATATATATATATATATATATATATATATATATATATATTCTAGACACAACTCTGAACTTTATCATAATATAGAATGATATTTTCTGGAGAGTTATGACCCTCAGCAACATCATTACAGCCAAGGATGCGGGTGAGATATTGCCCACGGGTTGTAGGGGTCGGTGGTCTTGTGTGTGGCAATTTCCTCACAATGGCCATAGACTGGGGACGGATGGACGGACATAAAGGGGAGCCTTTTAATAGTATAGGAAAAAAATATAGTCATTATATATAGGAAGTGGGGTGTTTTAGACACCCGGGAGTGGGAACGACAGCGAATTTGACTATAAAAGTGGTGA
>NC_092232.1:8006314-8013814 GCF_036320965.1 Panulirus ornatus
TCCCTTATCCCCGGGGATATATATATATATATATATATATATATATATATATATATATATATATATATATATATATATATATATATATCACTGTACAGTAAGGCCACTCTTAGACAAAATAATTTCTGTTTGACTGTTTTGGTTAAGGGGAAATATCAGGCCGGAGGTTTTCTCATATCCGTAAAATCTCTTGGGTTATGAAAGGTAATTCTTTTACGAAAAGACACGTATTTGACTTTTACTGAGATGTGAAAATATTATTAAAACTCAGAAGTTTTTTTTTTTTCGGGGGGGATGAGCATAGTTCTTCGTTTATACAGAATAAGAATTTATTTTTTCGTGGAAAAGTTAGACTTCTGAATTCACTTCTGTCGTAAGAGGGTTTATCTGCTTGTAGAACACAGCAATCACAGCTCCACTGAAGGTTTGTTCAGCGGAGAAACAACGAGCTATGAGAAATGTGAACATTTCCCGAGCCCTTTGACACAGCACGACACAGCTTGGTAGTATACATGGCATATCATAGGCTCGGATCACAGCTGCTGGTATCAGACACGAACGTGCTGACACAGGAGGTCAGCTAACTTCCTTCCAGTCGCCATGACTGAAATCTATAACAATTCCATGAATCGGAATCATTCAAAGACACAGAAAATGCCTTTACGGAAGGGTATTAAACGGCGGGCGAAGACATTCGAAAACTTTTAGACATTTTTTTTTTTCTTCTGGTGACGAGTTCATTTCAAACGTTTTGATGGAATTCGATCACTTTTCCCATATTTTGATCCGCCCGATAGAAAGTTGCTTGTCGTGGGGACAAAGGCTCTGGGTCCGACAGGGGTTCGACTGGGGTCCGACAGCCGACCGAGAACAGTAAGTCACTCCAACCTTTGAATTAATGCAAATGTATTCTCTCCCACATTAATGATGGTCTACTTAAGTTCGAGCGAGCCCTAATAAGCTTGGAGGATCTAGAGAGGTATCAGTGTCTTTGAAAATGTTATTCTGATCGTAATGATGACCCTCGGTTGTCGACGTGGCTGCAACCGTAATATTGTGTGTGTGAACCCTCGACGCCCCGCAGTCGGGTGGGACGTGGCGCTACCACAGTGTTGTAGGTTGTCGTGCCGAGCGGCGAGCTGTGGCGTGTGGTGGTGGTGGAGGAGGCGAGGGTGTTTGCTCCTGTGGAACGTCACAGTAGAAGTGGAGGAGTTATGGAGGATGAACTGTTGCTCTCTCTCTCTCTCTCTCTCTCTCTCTCTCTCTCTCTCTCTCTCTCTCTCTCTCTCTCTCTCTCTCTCTCTCTCTCGGTGGAGACGTTCGAGGCTCCGTCGTCGAATCTCAACCTCAGAATTAAAGAGCATCTAACCGATACATCCACGTCCGCCACTCACCAACGCTCCCTGGCCTCACTCCTCACTCTGTCTTCAGGGAACGTGAGAGGAGATTAAGACGTCGCCCCTCGCCATCACAGCCGTAGAGGAGGTGGGGGGAGGCTTGGCAAATGGCAAGAGGATAAAGAGAAAAGAAAAAGAGTTGGATGTTTTAGCTGGAGGGAGAATGTTGATAATGGGTGATACAAGAAGGTTGATTAATCTATGGTTATCTGCACTAGACTCTGGTCAGAGGTCCGATCAAATGGCATTCATCACATACAATATGGGAAGTATGTGGTTCATTCTGATCCTTTGTGATCGGATCGAACCTTATTTTGTGAAATGAATGGTGACACTAGTACAATCCGCTTCCTTGATTCCAACGTTCTTCTTTGTCTTTTCGCGCATTTTAAGAATGTCAAATCATCTATAAAATGTACCCACACCTTCAAATGGATACAGGAGTCTTTCTTTTATCCTTGATTTCTTTATGAAATTAATTGCCTATTCGTCTATAACAGTGTCATGGGATTTCATGAACGTTTTCTTTTATCAAGATGATGGGTCGTATGACATCATGCAGTCGCTGAACGTAAGCAAACTCCGGTTTTTGATTCCTATTGCAGTGAAGAATATTTGTAATCCGCTGTCTCCCTGGGAAAGGTTAATGAACGCATAAAAATCCTCTGAAGATTATGAGCAGGCTTGATCGCTGTGGTATATGCAAGCAAAAATATATACATTTTTAGATCACAGATTTTTAAGAAAATTATAGGTGACTGAGTTTGGTAGTGTGTGAAAGAAGAAAGTTAAGAGTAAATGTGAATAAGAGCAAGGTTATTAGGTACAGTAGGGTTGAGGGTCAAGTCAATTGGAAGGTGAGTTTGAATGGAGAAAAACTGGAGGAAGTGAAGTGTTTTAGATATCTGGGAGTGGATCTGTCAGCGGATGGAACCATGGAAGCGGAAGTGGATCATAGGGTGGGGGAGGGGGCGAAAATTCTGGGAGCCTTGAAGAATGTGTGGAAGTCGAGAACATTATCTCGGAAAGCAAAAATGGGTATGTTTGAAGGAATAGTGGTTCCAACAATGTTGTATGGTTGCGAGGCGTGGGCTATGAATAGAGTTGTGTGCAGGAGGATGGATGTGCTGGAAATGAGATGTTTGAGGACAATGTGTGGTGTGAGGTGGTTTGATCGAGTAAGTAACGTAAGGGTAAGAGAGATGTGTGGAAATAAAAAAAGCGTGGTTGAGAGAGCAGAAGAGGGTATTTTGAAATGGTTTGGGCACATGGAGAGAATGAGTCAGGAAAGATTGACCAAAAGGATATATGTGTCGGAGGTGGAGGGAACGAGGAGAAGAGGGAGACCAAATTGGAGGTGGAAAGATGGAGTGAAAAAGATTTTGTGTGATCGGGGCCTGAACATGCAGGAGGGTGAAAGGAGGGCAAGGAATAGAGTGAATTGGAGCGATGTGGTACACCGGGGTTGACGTGCTGTCAGTGGATTGAATCAAGGCATGTGAAGAGTCTGGGGTAAACCATGGAAAGCTGTGTAGGTATGTATATTTGCGTGTGTGGACGTATGTATATACATGTGTATGGGGGTGGGTTGGGCCATTTCTTTCGTCTGTTTCCTTGCGCTACCTCGCAAACGCGAGAGACAGCGACAAAGCACAAAAAAAAAAAAAGAAAAAAAAAAAATATATATATATATATATATATATATATATATATATATATATATAAATATGATAATTACTTTTTCCCGCCTGTGCCTGGTAGCACAAAGACCAGACGAACAGAACCTTCACCTGCACACATCCAATCTCGACCTGACGTGTAAGTGCAGCGAAACCAGATCCCATCACCCGCGGCCACAGCCCACTTCATGATCCACCTTCACCCCTTACATCTGCCCGCCCCAGTTCAGGCCCGCTGACAGGAAATCACCCTTAAAGCCATATTGATCCCATTCCTTCTATCCACTAGACACACACACACACACACACACACACACACACACACACACACACACACACACACACACACGCACCTACACGCACCTTTCAGTGAAGTGAACGATCAGACCCCCTCAATATATTTATGGCTTCAATTCAGAGCCAGAACACCCAGGCTTCTCTCGTCAAACCCTTGCCCCCTAACTCTCCCCTCTCTCTCTTTTCATCCCGGACGCTCAGACGCCTGAGCCTCAGCACAGCCTTTTGGGAACAAGGTCCTCGCCTCTCTCTCTCTCTCTCTCTCTCTCTCTCTCTCTCTCTCTCTCTCTCTCTCTCTCTCTCTCTCTCTCTCTCTCTCTCTCCTTCTCTCTCTCTCTCTCTCTCTCTCTCTCTCTCTCTCTCTCTCTCTCCTTCTGCGCCCATCTCTTTGGTGGAACTTCTTCGTCACAAGAGGGAGGAGAGGGAGGGAATTCCAATCCCCTTCGCTTTCATGCCTTGTTAGTCTACCTTATTATTTCGGCGGGAGGGAGATGCCTGGGTAGTTTTCCCTCACTTCCCCCCCGTCTCTCTCCCAAGGGACACAGGGAAATTGCGAATTAGGACACGGAATCCTGCGAGGTATCCGTTGTCACGTGTTATGTGCGAGATAATGGAGGGGGGAGGGTGAAGTTTGTGGGCGTGAGGTTCAGCAACTTATGATAGGAGAGGGAAGGTATAAGGTGCTGGCTCACTTCGGTTGTATATATATATATATATATATATATATATATATATATATATATATATATATATATATATATATATATATATAAATATATTATCCCTGGGGATAGGGGAGAAAGAATACTTCCCATGTATTCCCTGCGTGTCGTAGTAGGCGACTGAAAGGGTGGGAGCGGGGGGCTGGAAATCCTCCCCTCTCGTTTTTAATTTTCCCAAAGAAGGAACAGAGAAGGGGGCCAGGTGAGGATATCCCCTCAGAGGCCCAGTCCTCTGTTCTTAACGCTACCTCGCTAATGCGGGAAATGGCGAATAGTTTGAAAGAAAGAAAGATATATATATATATATATATATATATATATATATATATATATATATATATATAGATATATATATATATATATATATACACACACGCGCGCGCGCGTATGCCTGATCTGAATTATCGTAATGCATGGTGCCATGATACGTGTTATGATAATTTTCATTTATTGGGTTCTTAGATATAATGATAAGATAATATTTGGACGAACTATTTACATTTCTCGATGTAATATTTACATCTATGTCTCTAGCATATCATTTCAGCCTTTTCTTAATGAGCACGTTTCTAAAGATCGTAATTATTACTGTGAAAAAAAAGAAGATATACCATTACTATTACAAGGGCGCTGATCAAGTAAGTCCCAGCTGGGATGAAAAACATATCTGGCGTATCACATACGAAAGACCCATCGCTCACAGAGACAAATGGGCAATAGAATTAACAATTACTTTGCTGATACAACCGAGCAATGCCGTCACGTTAAAGGCCAGGGGGGATAGGCAGTGAGACGGGAGTAGAAACAGACGGAATGAACAGTATGTCACAATTCTTCTGTTTGAGCAGCCTGCCTAGTTTTGCCCCTCCGTAATGCGCTGGGTGGTGGAGGGAGGGGATGAATGGCGGCGTGCATAGTGGACGAACAAGTGCTCTCGGGTCCCCCATAGGTGTCTGGTGGTGGTGGTGGTGGAACGGGAGGGTGGTGGATGGGAGAGAAGGCAGGGAGTGGTCTGATTGAAAGGAAGGGGAGAGTGGTGTGGTGTAATGGAAGGGGAAGGCGATTAGGGGTGCGCTTTAATGGAGGAGGGAGGATGGTGTGGTCTGTGATGTAATGGGTAGGAAGGATACCATGGGTCTAATGGAAGGGATAGGAAGGATGGCATGGTCTAGTGTGGAAGGGAAGGATGTGAAGGCATAATGGAAAAAGGAAGGTGAACGTGGTCTATTTGGAAGGGATTCATTGGTGTTCCCAACCGTCGCCACGGAATGGGATGGGAACGGGTGATATGGAAGAGGAAACATGGAAGAGGAACTGGGAAAGCAGGACTCGTCATTGATTACCCCTTTTCGCTAAGCGGGAAGACTTACTTGTTTTGCTTGAGAGAGAGAGAGAGAGAGAGAGAGAGAGAGAGAGAGAGAGAGAGAGAGAGAGAGAGAGAGAATAAATACGGGGCACTATGATTCAAGTTTGGCCAAGGCTCTCGAGCGTGAGGGTGACACATGTCGCGAATCAGTCGAAAATGAATCTCGTATGGCGAACACTGCTTTCCCACACACACACACACACACACACACACACACACACACACACACACACACACACACAATGGCCAGAGGTGTCACCTTTCGAGACCACAGAGTTCCCAGTATGGCCAGCGATTTTGCCCCTTTTAAACCACGGACATTCCAGATTTTCGCCCTGTCACACAAGGACTGCCCAGATTTTGCCCTGTCACATCACGGACGGCCCACTGTGTTCAAGCATTTCGCCCTGTCACACCAGGGACTGCCCAGATTTTCGCCCTGTCACACCAGGGACTGCCCAGATTTTCGCCCTGTCACACCAGGGACTGCCCAGATTTTCGCCCTGTCACACCAGGGACTGCCCAGATTTTCGCCCTGTCACACCAGGGACTGCCCAGATTTTCGCCCTGTCACATCACGGACTGCTCAGATTTTCGCCCTGTCACACCAGGGACTGCCCAGATTTTCGCCCTGTCACATCACGGACTGCTCAGATTTTCGCCCTGTCACACCAGGGACTGCCCAGATTTTCGCCCTGTCACATCACGGACTGCTCAGATTTTCGCCCTGTCACACCACGGACTGCCCAGATTTTCGCCCTGTCACACCACGGACTGCCCAGATTTTCGCCCTGTCACACCACGGACTGCTCAGATTTTCGCCCTGTCACACCACGGACGGCCCAGATTTTCGCCCTGCCACACCACGGACGGCCCCACTGTGTTCAAGCATTTCACCCTTTTTTTTTTTCAGGTCACAAAATCTGAATGGTACGTGTAAACGACCATAGGTGATGCTGTCGCTCGATATCATTTCAGCGTTGCACTTCGGCAGTTGGAAAAGTGCCCTCTTTAACGACACGCGTGAAATATATGTTTGTCCTATTTGAGTCAAATGTAAACATCAGCATCAATCACAACAATTTAGCTCCATGAATAAATGATATGTATTAACTTCAGCAGGTATTATACTCGAAAATATGTTAAATGCACCAAAAAAGAAAAAGGGGAAATTCAAATTTAGGGCAATTCTATGTTTGTTTCCTTTATATGTACATGTGTATATATGTATATGTATATATGTATATGTCTGTGTGTGTATATATATGTATACATTGAGATATATAGGTATGTATATGTGCGTGTGTGGACGTGTATGTATATACATGTGTATGTGGGTGGGTTGGGCCATTCTTTCGTCTGTTTCCTTGCGCTGCCTCGCTCGCGCGGGAGACAGCGACAGAGTACAATAAAAAAAATAGTATATATATATATGGTAGTTAGAGGATGGAGAAGAAGTGGGACAGGGGGAGGGAATGGATAGTTTGAAATGGTAGAGAAGATTGCAGTGTGTACAGATGTGTGGCGTGATTTTGTGATTTCTTTTTACGTCGGTTCGTGATGAACTGGAAGCGTGTTTTTGATGCCTTACTTACAGAGACCCTTGGCAGACTTGAAGGTTATGTATGTATCAGGGTTGGGCCTTTTCTGGGTTTTTTTGTTTTTTTTTAGGAGATTCACTAAGCTAAGCTCCCAACATTGTTTATTGTGTACGTGGGCGGATGACCGGAGCCTCCGTGAGTGCTTTTAGGCATCGAGGTAACCATGGGTGTTCCATGTCTGCGCTGTTGTCCAGATCCCGGATTTGTCTGTTGTTTGTGACGCCGGATTTATCTGTTGTTTGTGACGCTGGATTTGTCTGTTGTTTGTGACCCCGGATTTGTCCCGGATATGTCTGTTGTTTGTGATTTTGTGATCCTGGATTTTGTCTGTTGTTTGTGTATCATCGTTTTGTCTGTTGTTTGTGACCCCGGATGTGTCTGTTGTTTGTGATCCCGGATGTGTCTGTTGTTTGTGACCCCGGATGTGTCTGTTGTTTG
>NC_092232.1:8016314-8036314 GCF_036320965.1 Panulirus ornatus
AGAGAGAGAGAGAGAGAGAGAGAGAGAGAGAGAGAGAGAGAGCAACAGTTCATCCTCCATAACTCCTCCACTTCTACTGTGACGTTCCATAGGAGCCAACACCTCAGCCTCCTCCACCACCACCACCACCACACGCCACAGCTCGCCGCTCGGCACGACAACCTACAACACTGTGGTAGCGCCACGTCCCACCCGACTGCGGGGCGTCGAGGGTTCACACACACACACACACAATACAAGAGTACGGGAGGATCGACCATGCCCGAGTCTTAGAGGCGGCACGAATAGAGTGTTATCCCTCATTGTCCCTCTGGACGGGGGGAGGTGTTGGCCCCTGTGTGGCAGTGACGCCGCTGGTAACAGTGCCATTATTGTAGGGATGTCACTGTAATAACAGTGCCATTATTGTTAGGATGTCACTGTAATAACAGTGCCATTATTGTTAGGATGTCACTGTAATAACAGTGCCATTATTGTAGGGATATCACTGTAATAACAGTGCCATTATTGTAGGGATGTCACTGTAATAACAGTGCCATTATTGTAGGGATGTCACTGTAATAACAGTGCCATTATTGTAGGGATGTCACTGCCATAACAGTGCCATTATTGTTAGGATGTCACTGTAATAACAGTGCCATTATTGTTAGGATGTCACTGTAATAACAGTGCCATTATTGTAGGGATGTCACTGTAATAACAGTGCCATTATTGTAGGGATGTCACTGTCATAACAGTGCCATTATTGTAGGGATATCACTGTAATCAGAACAGTGCCATCGTTACCACAGTGTTGATCCCCCTGCCTCAGGACCTCACTGTCAACGGATCAGGTTAAGTGTTCGTGGCACCATCGACCACCACACAGCGCTCACACTACCTCCACCAACCCCTCACTGTAATCTCCTCACTCAGTACAGCGACACTGCCCTCAAGGGGGCGTCCGTGGACCACGGTGAGGCAGCCACACGTATACCGACGATGTGGCTCATCATTCCAACGTGAAAGAACTTCTCCTATCCCTTTTTTTTTCTATACTCCTGGGAAGCAGCTTTCATTGGTTAAGTCGCCTTTATCTCTTTTTTATACTCCTGGGAAGCAGCTTTCATTAATGAAGTCACCTTTCTCCTTTTTTATATACTCCTGGGAAGCAGCTTTCATTAATGAAGTCACCTTTCTCTCTCTTCTATACTCCTGGGAAACAGCTGTCATTGATGGAGTCACCTTTCTCTCTTTTCTATACTCCTGGGAAACAGCTTTCATTGATGAAGTCACCTTTCTCTCTTTTCTATACTCCTGGGAAACAGCTTTCATTGATGAAGTCACCTTTCTCTCTTTTCTATACTCCTGGGAAACAGCTGTCATTGATGAAGTCACCTTTCTCTCTTTTCTATACTCCTGGGAAACAGCTTTCATTGATGAAGTCACCTTTCTCTCTTTTCTATACTCCTGGGAAACAGCTGTCATTGATGAAGTCACCTTTCTCTCTTTTCTATACTCCTGGGAAACAGCTGTCATTGATGAAGTCCATCATCAGTTGCACCTGAGTGTTTCTTTCAAGGTCTTGTGTGTGGCGACAGCTTAACCCGCTATGTCTCTCTCTCTCTCACCCGACGTGGTCATACCTCACTTGACTTTACGGTGTGGAGTGTGTGGAATACTACCATTGTATTGTGGAATATTACTATTGTATTGTGGAGTATTATCATTATATTGTGGAATATTATCATTATATTGTGGAATATTATCATTATATTGTGGAATATTATTATATTGTGGAATATTATCATTATATTGTGGAATATTACCATTATATTGTGGAATATTACCATTATATTGTGGAATATTGGCAGTATATTGTGGAATATTGCCATTATATTGTGGAATATTACTATTGTGTTGTGGAGTATTACCATTATATTGTGAAATATATCCAGTATATTGTGGAATATTACCAGTATGTTGTGCAATATTACCATTATATTGTGGAATATTACCAGTATATTGTAGAATATTACCATTATATTATGGACTATTACCATTATATTGTGGAATATTGCCAGTATATTGTGGAATATTACCATTATATTGTGGAACATTACCAGTATATTATATAAATCTATAGCTATATTGTGTGGTTATATATAGAAGCATGCATGAGGTATTTTTCTCTGAGGCTGCTCTGTGATCCAGCTGAAGACGTGAATGTCTTGATCTTCGTCCTCCTCTTCTCGAGAAACGTAGGAAGAACGTATCATCACTTGGCCGTCGTGTCTTCAGCAACAGTTGCCGATGGCGCTGACTCAGCTCCTCCTCCCTGTTTACTGGTTTGTATAGAGAGCATTCCCTCCATACACCCGTTGTAGTAAGATGGCGAGGGGCATCGCAGGCGTAACCTCGCCTGGGATCTATGACGCGGACACGCTGAAATGAAGAGCACCTACGTTCGTGCGAGTACCAATGAGGAGAGATTATTTTTGCCGTGTAGAGGCTGGGCCAGAGCGTAGCGCCCACCGCAGGTCATGCCCTCGGGATGACGCTGCTTCCCTTCCGCGCTTTCGGTATAACAGTTCATCCCAGTACGTTCATCCGGGGCTGAACTCACCTACGAATCTAATCTATTAACTGTTCATATACGCACATATACACTCCTGATATTGGAACACTACCCTTCCATTTGCTATGCATTGCTTGCATTCTTTCACCGTCTCTCCCCCTTACACATACATAACCCAAATTACTAAAGTACTCCCTACACAAGGCCCCGAAATTCAATAACCCTCTTTCACGTTCCTGTATCTTATTGCCTGATCTTCCCCATATACTAACCAGATCTCAGAAATGTTATTGCATGAAACTACAGCGACGGGAGCAGCAATCCTGAGTGGTTCGGATGCATTTTGTTGTGTTCCTACATCATACGATACCAGGGCGTCATCTACAGTCGACGTCCGGGTTCATTACAACGATTGTACTGTCATTTTCGAAGACTTTGATTCCTCCTCTCCTCTTCCCTTAGCTTATCAGGACTCGCTTGAACTCTGGTATATCAGAACCATCGTAACGGTGGCACATATTATACCGGCATCGCTTTAATAAAAGCAAGTAGGAGCTGAGGTTCTTGGTCCGACCTCAGCTGTCGGACCCCTGTCGAACCCCTGTCGGACCCAAAGCTAGCTACTGTCCCCCACAAGAAAAGCGACTTTCCAACTGATGGGCGGACCGTAATGTGGGAAAAGGTGACTTAATCCCCCAATGATGTTTCTTTTCATCAGACTCAATACAAGAAAAAGAGACAGTCACTCAAGCTCATAAGAACACATCCATACGCTTGCCTATCTTTCAGCAACTCAGTTTCATTCTCCTGAATGCCTCTGGCCCGTGAAACTTTGTTCTGAAGCTCAGCAGTGGTGACTGGAAGGTCGCCCCTAGTTTACCATCCCTGGGATGCGGACTTTCCCCCCCCGTCAATTCTTTCCCAATTGAATGTTATCAGGTCTGCTCCGAGCTCCATGTGACACCGCATGTATACTGCTCTGCATGCTGTGTCACATAGATGTTGCTGCGGTGTCACATAAGTGTCACATAGATGTTGCTTCGGTGTCGCAAAAGTGTCACATAGCTGTTGCTACGATGCCACATAAGAGTGACATAGCTATTGCTACAGTGTCGCATAAGTGTCGCATAGCTGTTGCTACGATGTCACATAAGTGTCACATATCTGTTGCTACGGTGTCACATAAGTGTCACATATCTGTTGCTACGGTGTCGCATGTGTCACACAGTTGTTGCTACGGTGTCGCATGTGTCACACAGCTCGTTATAGGCCATGTCGTACAATCATTTCATACCTAAGTTGTTGCTGTATTCTTACGAGCAGGTTGCCATCTCGTAACGGAATGAATTCGGAAACGGAACTTTAAAGAAAAAGGTCCGGAAACGGAACTTTAAAAAAAAGGTTCAGAAACGGAAATTTTCTAAAAGAATAAAAAGGGAAAGTCCTGACGGTTTTCGGTCTAAGGGAAGTCCAGGAAGAACAAAATGTCTGGAAACTTTTCGGTTTTTCGCGATTTTTTTTCAGATGAAGTTCGGACGCACGTCGTGTTAGCCTCGATAACCGGAAATAGATTTTTCGGTTATGAGGAGACGACCGTCTCATCTGAAAATCTCTCCCTGAACCGAAAAGCGGTCGAGCATAAATCATTTCGGTTAAAAGAGATCTCACCGTACAGTGGGACACCCCAGTCCGGCAGTCTGTCTTCCACAGAACGCTCGTACCATCATGTATGACCTGAAATGACATTAGGAGGTCAGGTCAGGCCTTACCAAACCCACCCACCCCGCCTCTCTTCCTCCCTCCTGACCACAGTATCTTGACAATAACTACGTCTCTTGTGTAGCTCTGGAGGTCAGTGATTTAAGGTCATCTTGTTGACCTCCGCAACCATCAGTTCCGACTTGACGCTCGCTCGTCAGCATCCCTAAGAGTAAGGTGCCCTCGCCTCGATCAACACCGTCGCCCCCCCTTCACGTTACTGCTGGGGTATGCGTCATTACGCCATCCAGATGTGTCCGGGAGTGAGGTATATTGAGAGGCTGCAGTTCCCAGACTGGTCGGTCATATGGCCCCGGAGAACAGTGGAGGTTAAATCCGGATAACTGAAGGGCGATGGGCCGTTTATCCATGGTCGCGACTGAGAACCCCTCGGCTTTATCCTTGTCCTTTAACTTTACCTACGCACACACGCACACACACACACACACACACACACACACACACACACACACACACACACACACACACACACACTTACACACATACACATCTTTATAGGTTAAAGTCAGATGATCGAGTGAACGTGGATGTGTCTTGCCACCCATTTCCAAAGACATGATATGTGATCATGCATCTGTTGACGCATCTGCGGCTCTAACTACTGCAGAGACGTTGCTATCCCATCACTATGTCCAGAGCCAAGAACATCTTGATGGTGATTACCTGCCAGTTGGTTATGGCGGTCGAGAGAGCCTGATATCTTGTGGGTTTAAAATCTATGGTAGGACTTAAAGGGATTAGATATCTTATATGCTAAAGAGAACAAGATATCATGAAAATTTAGTTTATGATACCAATCGAAGGGGACCTGATATCTTGTCGAGCTGGGTTGTGATGCCATGCGAGATAACACAAGGTCTTGAAAATTAGGTTTGTGATATATTCAAGAGGACATGAGGAGAGATCTTCAGATCTTACTCTGTAGCACGAATAAGGAAGACAATTGCATCTTAAAAACTTAGTTTTCAATGCTATTCACGTGGATCTGATGTCTTGCAAATTGAGTTTACAGTATCCTTCAAATAGGACTAGATATCTTCCAAAGTTTATTTGATAGTACCACCATTCGAGAGTGCATGATACCTTGATAACATGGACTATCAGATTTCTTGGAAACCCGGGTTGAATTACGACTCAAGATTCTGGAGTGATATCTTGACACCTTGGTTTATGATGATATAGTTCACCTGAACACCATATCCTAAAAGTCCAGTTCATTTAAGACTCGATATCTGGAGCTGTCAGTTCCTTATCATTACATACGTCTTGTCTCCCTGATTTGACAGGTTCATCAGTGCACACCACACGAGGACAGCGTGTCTGACCCATCAGATTAATCGTGTTTGTTACCCCCTCTCCAAATTAATCAAGACTTAACGATTAATCCAATAAATTTGTCCAGAGACAAAATCCCAACTTGATGTTCGATATTGTCCCTTTCTTTACTCTTTTGTTTTCCCCCCAGCAAAATATCTATCTACTGTTTATATATTTTGAAAGGTGCAAGAGGTGAAAAAAAGGGCAAATGAGAGTTGGGTTGAGAGAGTATCATTAGATTTTAGGGAGAATAAAAAGATATTCTGGAAGGAGGTAAATAAAGTGCGTAAGACAAGGAAGCAAATGGGAACTTCAGTGAAGGGCGCAAATGGGGAGGTGATAACAAGTAGTGGTGATGTGAGAAGGAGATGGAGTGAGTATTTTGAAGGTTTGTTGAATGTGTTTGATGATAGAGTGGCAGATATAGGGTGTTTTGGTCGAGGTGGTGTGCAAAGTGAGAGGGTTAGGGAAAATGATTTGTTAAACAGAGAAGAGGTAGTGAAAGCTTTGCGGAAGATGAAAGCCGGCAAGGCAGCGGGTTTGGATGGTATTGCAGTGGAATTTATTAAAAAAGGGGGTGACTGTATTGTTGACTGGTTGGTAAGGTTATTTAATGTATGTATGACTCATGGTGAGGTGCCTGAGGATTGGCGGAATGCGTGCATAGTGCCATTGTACAAAGGCAAAGGGGATAAGAGTGAGTGCTCAAATTACAGAGGTATAAGTTTGTTGAGTATTCCTGGTAAATTATATGGGAGGGTATTGATTGAGAGGGTGAAGGCATGTACAGAGCATCAGATTGGGGAAGAGCAGTGTGGTTTCAGAAGTGGTAGAGGATGTGTGGATCAGGTGTTTGCTTTGAAGAATGTATGTGAGAAATACTTAGAAAAGCAAATGGATTTGTATGTAGCATTTATGGATCTGGAGAAGGCATATGATAGAGTTGATAGAGATGCTTTGTGGAAGGTATTAAGAATATATGGTGTAGGAGGAAAGTTGTTAGAAGCAGTGAAAAGTTTTTATCGAGGATGTAAGGCATGTGTACGGGTAGGAAGAGAGGAAAGTGATTGGTTCTCAGTGAATGTAGGTTTGCGGCAGGGGTGTGTGATGTCTCCATGGTTGTTTGATTTGTTTATGGATGGGGTTGTTAGGGAGGTAAATGCAAGAGTTTTGGAAAGAGGGGCAAGTATGAAGTCTGTTGGGGATGAGAGAGCTTGGGAAGTGAGTCAGTTGTTGTTCGCTGATGATACAGCGCTGGTGGCTGATTCATGTGAGAAACTGCAGAAGCTGGTGACTGAGTTTGGTAAAGTGTGTGGAAGAAGAAAGTTAAGAGTAAATGTGAATAAGAGCAAGGTTATTAGGTACAGTAGGGTTGAGGGTCAAGTCAATTGGGAGGTGAGTTTGAATGGAGAAAAACTGGAGGAAGTGAAGTGTTTTAGATATCTGGGAGTGGATCTGGCAGCGGATGGAAACATGGAAGCGGAAGTGGATCATAGGGTGGGGGAGGGGGCGAAAATTCTGGGGGCCTTGAAGAATGTGTGGAAGTCGAGAACATTATCTCGGAAAGCAAAAATGGGTATGTTTGAAGGAATAGTGGTTCCAACAATGTTGTATGGTTGCGAGGCGTGGGCTATGGATAGAGTTGTGCGCAGGAGGATGGATGTGCTGGAAATGAGATGTTTGAGGACAATGTGTGGTGTGAGGTGGTTTGATCGAGTGAGTAACGTAAGGGTAAGAGAGATGTGTGGAAATAAAAAGAGCGTGGTTGAGAGAGCAGAAGAGGGTGTTTTGAAGTGGTTTGGGCACATGGAGAGAATGAGTGAGGAAAGATTGACCAAGAGGATATATGTGTCGGAGGTGGAGGGAACGAGGAGAAGAGGGAGACCAAATTGGAGGTGGACAGATGGAGTGAAAAAGATTTTGTGTGATCGGGGCCTGAACATGCAGGAGGGTGAAAAGAGGGCAAGGAATAGAGTGAATTGGAGCGATGTGGTATACCGGGGTTGACGTGCTGTCAGTGGATTGAATCAAGGCATGTGAAGCGTCTGGGGTAAACCATGGAAAGCTGTGTAGGTATGTATATTTGCGTGTGTGGACGTATGTATATACATGTGAATGGGGGTGGGTTGGGCCATATATTATCCCTGGGGATAGGGGAGAAAGAATACTTCCCACGTATTCCCTGCGTGTCGTAGAAGGCGACTAAAAGGGGAGGGAGCGGGGGGCTGGAAATCCTCCCCTCTCGTTTTTTTTTTAATTTTCCAAAAGAAGGAACAGAGAATTGGGCCAGGTGAGGGTATTCCCTCAAGGCCCAGTCCTCTGTTCTTAACGCCACCTCGCTAATGCGGGAAATGGCGAATAGTTTGAAAGAAAGAAAAAAAAAAAAAAAAAAAAAAATATATATATATATATATATATATATATATATATATATATATATATATATATATATATATATATATATATATATATGAAATAAAAAAAAGGTTCCTTCGTGAGGTTAAAGCTGAACCGAAGCTTAGCTGGAAATATTTCAAGCTGTGAGGGCGTTGTGAAGCTGTGCCAGTGTTGTAGCAGCTGCCGCCACAAAGCTCGTTCATTTTTATGGTATTGTTATGTTATTTATCAACACTGATTGAACGAACCCCCAATTTTGCCTCACTGCTCCACGTTTCCCCTCATTTCTTTTTTTGAGGGGGGCGGCTCATATTTTTTTTTCCATACGATATTCTATGAGGAGATATATTGCCTACTTTCATGTTCTTCTGTAGAATATCAGAATATTGGATGAGATTGATACATTGTCCGGGATCTGAATTGGTGTCCAGAGATGGTATTAAGGACGTGAATGCAGGGAAATACGTTCCGT
The DNA here is from genome assembly GCF_036320965.1 of Panulirus ornatus. Classification (NCBI taxonomy): domain Eukaryota; kingdom Metazoa; phylum Arthropoda; class Malacostraca; order Decapoda; family Palinuridae; genus Panulirus; species Panulirus ornatus. The sequence goes on from NC_092232.1 coordinate 8,024,837, forward strand.
GGAACGTACGTGGCTCTGACGGTTAAGTACATCATAGTCTTCACCTCCCTCGTGATCGCTGTGACCTGCCATAGATCATTCATCCCAGTTCAATAAATGATGAAGAGTTGTACAACATCATCTATAATATTGTCCTAAGCAATTGATATATATATATATATATATATATATATATATATATATTCCTATGAGTCCATGGTGAAAAATTAAACACGATAAGTTCCCAAGAGCACCTTTGTGTAGTAATCACATCATCAGAGGAGATACAAGAAAGAAATATAACAATTAGTTGATATACATTGGATGTGTATATATATATATATATATATATATATATATATATATATATATATATATATATATATATATATATATAAATATATATATATATATATATATATGTGTGTGTGTGTGTATGTGTGTGTGTATTGGATATATGTTGGATGATATAAGAGGATTTATACTGCAGAACATGGTAATCATTCAGGTAAAGAAGCAGGTAGAATTTAGAAATAGAAGAGGAATGAACACACACACACACACACACACACACACACACACACACACACACACACACACACACACAAGACGCGTGAGCGCGTATTTCAGTGGCTTCCGTTGCGACAGTCCGTAAGAAAAAATGGGACCCCGGATTCAAGTCGTGGACTCGGCATCCGGCATAAGTCCAGCCCATCTACATTGATCCTCCCATGTAGGGCCCGTTGATATACGAGTACCTGGCCTAACCTTAGGCATAATATATATATATATATATATATATATATATATATATATATATATATATATATATATATATATATATATATATATATGTATACTACAAAAGGAAGTTATTGTGTATCTGTCTGTCTGTCCGTTCTCTGTGAATACGGCGGGGAGGTTGCCAGACTTGCGACAGATAAACCTCCCTACCCCACCATACACAATTGCCAGTAAATTTCTCCATTTTCTTGGCAGGATAGAAATTGCCGGCGGCCGGGATGATATATATTTTTTTGGAGGGAATATATTTCGTTGTAATATGGGAGGGTTGTGCCAACAGTGTGGGAGGTATGGGCAGGGAGGTAAGAGCCACTGAACAATGCTATCTGCCGTTTAGGGTGTAGTGGCTAGGGAGGGAGGGAGCGAGTGGTTGTGGTGAGGGTGGATGTGGTGATCAGGGAGTGAGATTGGTTGTGGTCAGGGTGGGTGTGTTGGTTAGGAAGGGAGGTAGTGGTTGTGGTGAGGATGGATGCGATGGTCAGGGAGGGAGGGAGTGGTTGTGGTAAGGGTGAGTGTGGTGGTCAGGGAGGGAGTGGAGGGAGTGAGGTAGATTGAAGAAAATGTTTTGGAAGGAGGTGGCTATTGTGAATAGGAGAAGACGATAAATGGGAGCATCAGTGAGGGAAGCAGTGGGGGAAGTGGTAACAGGTACAGATGTGAAGAGGAGGTGGGGGGGTGAGTATTGAGGAAGACTGTTGAATGTGTTACATGATAGGGTGGCATATGTGGGGCTTTTGGACTCGTTGCAGTGTGAAAGCGATACAGTAATTGTCAGTGGTTTCATGAAAAGAAAAAAGAAGCGGTGAAAGCCTTGCGTAAGATGAAGTGTGGCAAAGCGGATGAATTGTATTGTATTGCAGTTTCATTTCTCAAGGAGGGAGTTGAGAGTGTTGTTGATTAGTCACTTAGGATTCTTAATGAATGGTTGGCTCAGGGTGAGGAGGAGCCTATGGACTAAAGGTATGTGGTGCAAAAGTAATGTTCAGAGTACAAAGTTATAAGTGTGATGGATGTCCCTTGGCAAATTGTACGTGATAGGGGTGTTTTGAGAGGGTGTCGTCATGCACAGAGCTTCAGACTGGGGAAGAACTTTGTGATTTTGGGTATTGGTAGACGAGATGTTAGTCTGGTGTTTGTTATGAAGAATGTGTGCGAGAAATATATAGGGGAAAGAGAAGGATTTACATGCATGTGTTCTAAAATTGTACAGTTTTTGTAGGAAGGAATATTGAAAGGAATTCCCATGTGAAAATATCTAAGGTAATCCATTTTCCATGTTTTGAACACCGGGAACTGATATTCTGCTTCCAATATTTATAGTCCCGGAAACGTTAGAATGTCCAGCAGAATACTGTACATGCCAGACATCCTAAAATTTCAAAGAAATATGAAAATTTTAGACACAGCGTTAGTTCCAAATGTTCGATTCATGTCAGGTACATTTCCTTGGAATTACTTACATGTGTGGATATCTTCAGATAATTCGTAGCTGCTAAGTGTAAAGTTGTGACAGTTTTCAAGTCAACTGTAAGCATACCATTTGAGTGCGAAAGTCCACGACGAAGAGAATTGGGTGAATGGGAGTGGACGTGACAGCAGGTGGAATCACTGGGGCAGAAGACAGTCAACCATAAGGTGGGAGAGGGGGCAAATGTTGTATGTCCAATGCGGAGCCTGTGGAGGGAGTGGTCACTGAGCGTTTATAACGGCAAAGATGGATGCGTTTGAAGGTTCAGTGGTCCCAGAAGGTGTGGACGTTTTGGAAATGAAATGCCCAAGGACGATTTATATAGTGTTAGGTTGGTTTGATCGTGTAAGGGATGAAAATGTAAGACGAAGGTGCGGTACTAAGAGCAGTCATACCGACTAGTGCTGAAATGATTCAGACAAATGGAGAGGATGAGAGAAGAGCGATTGATTCAGGATCTATGCGTTAGAAGGGAACGGAAGACTGAAATGGAATGATGACAAAAGCATGAACGAAAGAATATATATATATATATATATATATATATATATATATATATATATATATATATATATTCCTGGTAAATTATATGGGAGGGTACTGATTGAGAGGGTGAAGGCATGTACAGAGCATCAGATTGGGGAAGAGCAGTGTGGTTTCAGAAGTGGTAGAGGATGTGTGGATCAGGTGTTTGCTTTGAAGAATGTATGTGAGAAATACTTAGAAAAGCAAATGGATTTGTATGTAGCATTTATGGATCTGGAGAAGGCATATGATAGAGTTGATAGAGATGCTCTGTGGAAGGTATTAAGAATATATGGTGTGGGAGGCAAGTTGTTAGAAGCAGTGAAAAGTTTTTATCGAGGATGTAAGGCATGTGTACGTGTAGGAAGAGAGGAAAGTGATTGGTTCTCAGTGAATGTAGGTTTGCGGCAGGGGTGTGTGATGTCTCCATGGTTGTTTAATTTGTTTATGGATGGGGTTGTTAGGGAGGTAAATGCAAGAGTTTTGGAAAGAGGGGCAAGTATGAAGTCTGTTGGGGATGAGAGAGCTTGGGAAGTGAGTCAGTTGTTGTTCGCTGATGATACAGCGCTGGTGGCGGATTCATGTGAGAAACTGCAGAAGCTGGTGACGGAGTTTGGTAAAGTGTGTGGAAGAAGAAAGTTAAGAGTAAATGTGAATAAGAGCAAGGTTATTAGGTACAGTAGGGTTGAGGGTCAAGTCAATTGGGAGGTGAGTTTGAATGGAGAAAAACTGGAGGAAGTGAAGTGTTTTAGATATCTGGGAGTGGATCTGTCAGCGGATGGAACCATGGAAGCGGAAGTGGATCATAGGGTGGGGGAGGGGGCGAAAATTTTGGGAGCCTTGAAAAATGTGTGGAAGTCGAGAACATTATCCCGGAAAGCAAAAATGGGTATGTTTGAAGGAATAGTGGTTCCAACAATGTTGTATGGTTGCGAGGCGTGGGCTATGGATAGAGTTGTGCGCAGGAGGATGGATGTGCTTGAAATGAGATGTTTGAGGACAATGTGTGGTGTGAGGTGGTTTGATCGAGTAAGTAACGTAAGGGTAAGAGAGATGTGTGGAAATAAAAAGAGCGTGGTTGAGAGAGCAGAAGAGGGTGTTTTGAAATGGTTTGGGCACATGGAGAGAATGAGTGAGGAAAGATTGACCAAGAGGATATATGTGTCGGAGGTGGAGGGAACGAGGAGAAGAGGGAGACCAAATTGGAGGTGGAAAGATGGAGTGAAAAGGATTTTGTGTGATCGGGGCCTGAACATGCAGGAGGGTGAAAGGAGGGCAAGAAATAGAGCGAATTGGAGTGATGTGGTATACAGGGGTTGACGTGCTGTCAGTGGATTGAATCAAGGCATGTGAAGCGTCCGGGGTAAACCATGGAAAGCTGTGTAGGTATGTATATTTGCGTGTGTGGACGTGTGTATGTACATGTGTATGGGGGGGGTTGGGCCATTTCTTTCGTCTGTTTCCTTGCGCTACCTCGCAAACGCGGGAGACAGCGACAAAGTATAAAAATATATATATATATATATATATATATATATATATATATATATATATATATATATATATATATATAAGGAGGTAAATAGGGTGCGTAAGACAAGGGAGCAAATGGGAACTTCAGTGAAGGGCGTAAATGGGGAGGTGATAAAAAGTAGTGGTGATGTGAGAAGGAGATGGAATGAGTATTTTGAAGGTTTGTTGAATGTGTCTGATGACAGAGTGGCAGATATAGGGTGTTTTGGTCGAGGTGGTGTGCAAAGTGAGAGGGTTAGGGAAAATGATTTGGTAAACAGAGAAGAGGTAGTAAAAGCTTTGCGGAAGATGAAAGCCGGCAAGGCAGCAGGTTTGGATGGTATTGCAGTGGAATTTATTAAAAAAGGGGGTGAATGTATTGTTGACTGGTTGGTAAGGTTATTTAATGTATGTATGACTCATGGTGAGGTGCCTGAGGATTGGCGGAATGCGTGCATAGTGCCATTGTACAAAGGCAAAGGGGACAAGAGTGAGTGCTCAAATTACAGAGGTATAAGTTTGTTGAGTATTCCTGGTAAATTATATGGGAGGGTATTGATTGAGAGGGTGAAGGCATGTACAGAGCATCAGATTGGGGAAGAGCAGTGCGGTTTCAGAAGTGGTAGAGGATGTGTGGATCAGGTGTTTGCTTTGAAGAATGTATGTGAGAAATACTTAGAAAAGCAAATGGATTTGTATGTAGCATTTATGGATCTGGAGAAGGCATATGATAGAGTTGATAGAGATGCTCTGTGGAAGGTATTAAGAATATATGGTGTGGGAGGCAAGTTGTTAGAAGCAGTGAAAGGTTTTTATCGAGGATGTAAGGCATGTGTACGTGTAGGAAGAGAGGAAAGTGATTGGTTCTCAGTGAATGTAGGTTTGCGGCAGGGGTGTGTGATGTCTCCATGGTTGTTTAATTTGTTTATGGATGGGGTTGTTAGGGAGGTAAATGCAAGAGTCCTGGAAAGAGGGGCAAGTATGAAGTCTGTTGGGGATGAGAGAGCTTGGGAAGTGAGTCAGTTGTTGTTCGCTGATGATACAGCGCTGGTGGCTGATTCATGTGAGAAACTGCAGAAGCTGGTGACTGAGTTTGGTAAAGTGTGTGGAAGAAGAAAGTTAAGAGTAAATGTGAATAAGAGCAAGGTTATTAGGTACAGTAGGGTTGAGGGTCAAGTCAATTGGGAGGTGAGTTTGAATGGAGAAAAACTGGAGGAAGTGAAGTGTTTTAGATATCTGGGAGTGGATCTGGCAGCGGATGGAACCATGGAAGCGGAAGTGGATCATAGGGTGGGGGAGGGGGCGAAAATTTTGGGAGCCTTGAAAAATGTGTGGAAGTCGAGAACATTATCTCGGAAAGCAAAAATGGGTATGTTTGAAGGAATAGTGGTTCCAACAATGTTGTATGGTTGCGAGGCGTGGGCTATGGATAGAGTTGTGCGCAGGAGGATGGATGTGCTGGAAATGAGATGTTTGAGGACAATGTGTGGTGTGAGGTGGTTTGATCGAGTAAGTAACGTAAGGGTAAGAGAGATGTGTGGAAATAAAAAGAGCGTGGTTGAGAGAGCAGAAGAGGGTGTTTTGAAATGGTTTGGGCACATGGAGAGAATGAGTGAGGAAAGATTGACCAAGAGGATATATGTGTCGGAGGTGGAGGGAACGAGGAGAAGAGGGAGACCAAATTGGAGGTGGAAAGATGGAGTGAAAAAGATTTTGTGTGATCGGGGCCTGAACATGCAGGAGGGTGAAAGGAGGGCAAGGAATAGAGTGAATTGGAGCGATGTGGTATACAGGGGTTGACGTGCTGTCAGTGGAGTGAATCAAGGCATGTGAAGCGTCTGGGGTAAACCATGGAAAGCTGTGTAGGTATGTATATTTGCGTGTGTGGACGTGTGTATGTACATGTGTATGGGGGGGGGGTTGGGCCATTTCTTTCGTCTGTTTCCTTGCGCTACCTCGCAAACGCGGGAGACAGCGACAAAGTATAAAAAAAAAAAAAATATATATATATATATATATATATATATATATATATATATATATATATATATATATATATATATATATTCATATATTTGTGTGTGTGTGTGTGTGTATCAGTTACGGAAAACCTTAAAACATGAAACACCCGATGTCAGAAAAGTTTTTTGTCACGTGGAGCTATATTTTTACACATTGGAGAGCAAAAATCCCTTTTACATTCCCGTTATTTACTGATCTACAATGAAACTTACAAAAAAAATTTCACACGAGATTGACACGTATATATATACACAACCCTCGAGAGAACTGCCGACTTGATTTGAGTCTGGGTTAGTTACGTCGTCCTCATGAAGTGTGCTTGGGTCTAAATGCACAGTGGCTCTCTCAGTGATTGGTAATGAGATTGGTTCGCTAATCACATCACGGATAGCCAATACCTGCGCTCCCTCCCTCCGATGGTCCGGACTCTAATGTCATGTGACGTAACTGACCGGACGGCCCGCCTCGCGTTGAGGGACAGATGCATGAACTGACGGAGGGAAGGTGGGAGAGAGAGAGAGAGAGAGAGAGAGAGAGAGGTGAAGGTGGAAAGAGGTACATAGCCTATAATAGCAATGGGTGCATATGAATACAGTGGTCATGTGGACTTTTTTCCTTTGGTGTGAAATCTACGCATTCTAGACAGTGAGGCTTTCCTTCAGTTTTGGGCTGTTATGTACTCTCTTTGTTTCCCACTGTGCTGTGTTATCACATTCCCTCTACACCCGTTCGTTATGTTATTGTCATGTTGTTCTTCACTTTAGTTAAAGGTTCATCAGAAGGGCAATAACATAATGGGAATATATATATATATATATATATATATATATATATATATATATATATATATATATATATATATATATATATATATATATATCCACGGGGAAAGGAAACACGGTAAGTCCCAAGTGCACTTTCGTGTAATAATCACATCATCAGGGGAGACACAAGAGAGAAATATAACAGTCAGTTGATATACAACGAGGAGACGTAGCTAGGACGCCATTTGGTAAACAAGTGACTATCCGAATGGAGGTCGGGTGCGTTCAAGTCTGGCAACAAGCGTATCATAGATTTATTATTATGTCCAAATGATATCTGATGTAAACTATTTAACACTATACCTCTGTCTTCGAACCCTAATCCACCTATGTGGCAGCTAAGTACCCTGATTTTCACCTGAAACTTTATAGAAAAGATACATTTCCTGAAGTCCGAAGCACAAAAGAATATGTATTTGTATCCATCATATTCACCAGGGGGAGTAAATCCTCACCTATATGTTAGATAACGTAGACTCCTGTTTTACGATTCTTGACGTACACATCATGATGGAAGACTCCACTTGTAGCTGACATGTATACGGCTTAATGTATATCCAGATATTTGAAGTTAAATCCAGTTCCGTGGAGGATGGTGGTATCAACGGCATATCATCATTACATCGTGAGTAACCACAACGTCATCTCTAGTAGACTGATAAAGATAACAAAGATAAGGATGAATGATATAACTTACAAATGTCATTGATTTTTTTGACTAATTTTTTTACCCCTCGAAGGCAATCGTGTGATTAGAAAATCACTCCTATTTTTCTTTTTTTTTTTTCTTTTAAGTCATCTCTCGGGAGCAGTAGGCGACCCTCCTTCAGCTTATGATCGCAGACATTGCTGGAATCTTTATGTCACTCCAGCTGATCCGAACAAGCCTGCAGCTGTACTCAGCAAGATTAAAGCCCGACGGACCTCAGTAGATGTATCCAATTTTCTTATGCACTGATTCTGTTCTAATTGCCAAGTGTGACTCACAGTGGAATAACAGAATCTCAGTTTACATTTACAAGGTGTGAAATAACGTAAATACTCACTTTGTGTAATGAGTATTATTGAGGGATATATATATATATATATATATATATATATATATATATATATATATATATATATATTTTACGTAGACCATATTGAGAGATAATGTATATACAAATATATATATATATATATATATATATATATATATATATATATATATATATATATATATATATATATATATTGGAAAGGATCACAATTTTGCGCGTGATCAAGGTATTCCTATGAGTCCACGGGGAAAATGAAACACGATAAGTTCCCAAGTGCACTTTCATGTAATAATCACATCATCAGGGGAGACACAAGAGAGAAACACAACAGTCAGTTGATATACATCGAAGAGACGAAGCTAGGACGCCATTTGGTAAACATGCGATTGTCTTGGAGTATACACTCTACCAAGAGGTGAACTGCGGGAATCTATGCGTCAGAGAAACAAAATCTGACACCGTCCCAAACGTGTCGCCGGCGTCCCACCTTAATATAATAGTTAAGGAAACCAACTGTCTGCTGGCGAAAATTTGGAAATGCGCTCAAGTTCATGATTTGGAAATATTCAGCAACCTTTTCACGTCTTACATAAGGCTAAGACAAGAATGTGCTCAAGTTTGGTCACTACAACTGAAAATGCACAAAGAGTTAAGCCTAAAGGTCCAAAGAACAGCATCGAAGATGGCACCTGAATTAAGCGAGCTGATGACGTAAACAGTGAGAGCAGTACTTCGAGAGGTGCAGGATAGAACAACCAGAGGACATTACGTGAACTTTAGCGAGAAACTTCTTCAAAAATACATGGTGGTGTACGAACGGAGTGAGGTGAATGAAGACATGGTAAATGCATACCTCATACAGGGATATCAAAAGGTGTGTGATAGAGAAAGTTCAAGAGATGAGGTAGGGTGGGGCCACGGGTGTAAAACTCCCTCCCCGTACGGTGCACTCTGGTACTCACGTACCAGGAGAGGATTTGGTGTGGGCTCCTGCGACGGCGGGAACGGAGAAAGGTGAGTGTGGCGAAGTTCACCTGATGCCAGGTGCCCACGAGGATACAGCTCTGACCTCAGTCGGCTGGGTTGTCACGTAAGGATGCCCCAGATGGGTCGGTCCCAAAGGCAATTAAGGTGATACCCCGTGTCCCAGATGGTGGGGTGGGTGAAGCCGGTAGGAAGAATCAATCACCAATCCCTTCCCCTTTTTTCCCCTCCGAAACCAATCATTGAAAGAGATGACTGGTGGGGGACTCGACCGCTGGATGGGAGTCGACGACTGGAAGGGGACTCGACCGCTGGATGGGAGTCGACGACTGGAGGGGGACTCGACCGCTGGATGGGGGTCGACGACTGGAGGGGGACTCGACCGATGGATGGGAGTCGACGACTGGAGGGGCACTCGACCGATGGATGGGAGTCGACGACTGGAAGGGGCACTCGACCGATGGATGGGAGTCGACGACTGGAAGGGGACTCGACCGATGGATGGGAGTCGACGAGTGGAAGGGGACTCGACCGATGGATGGGAGTCGACGACTGGAAGGGGACTCGACCGATGGATGGGAGTCGACGACTGGAGGGGCACTCGACCGATGGATGGGAGTCGACGACTGGAAGGGGCACTCGACCGATGGATGGGAGTCGACGACTGGAGGGTTACTCGACCGATGGATGGGAGTCGATGACTGGAGAGGGACTCGACCGATGGAGAACCGGTCACTGATGGGTAGCCGATCGCTGGAGGGTTATGAACGACCGGTAGGATGGGTAGTCGACCTGCACCTCCAGCAGAAGGGGAAGGTCGTGGCGAGAGAGAGAGAGAGAGAGAGAGAGAGAGAGAGAGAGAGAGAGAGAGAGAGAGAGAGAGAGAGAGAGAGAGAGAGCGTGAGAGATGCGGAAGAACAAGCTCGAGCAACGCCCAATGGGAGAGGAACTGGAGATCCTGTCGGCTTTATGCGGCTGGAGACTGGCGGGGAGAATTTGAAGAGAGAGAGAGAGAGAGAGTCTACACGAATTTACATACACGCGTATATAAACATCTGAATGGATCTGCTGACACAGACACCGGCGCAGGAGATCGAGATGTCCACGGAACCAGCTTCCTTCCTTCTCTTGGTGAATCCTCATCAAGCCGAAGAAAGGCACCTTTCGAGCCAGAAGAGCTGCATACAGCGTGGAATTTCGTCATACCGTATCCACACCTGCGGTGCCACGACCCGTCCACTGACGGCCGGGGCGAAGACGCGCCACTGTTGATCTTCGAATGGAACAAGGAAAGAAGGTTGGTGCTCAAATGGTCACTTCGTCCCGTCGATAATGGAGGAGGGAAGGTTAGTGGGCAATATCTATATACACCAGTCATGGATTTCAAGGCGAGTTTAAGGGAGCTAAATGACGAACGAGAGGAATTATCCAGTATACATAATTTCGTTAAGAATGATACGTTTTTTGAGTTACTGTCTCAACTGAGTGGTACAATGGCATCATCTGGAACGTAGAACCTTCCTCCCTCCCCCTAAACACAGTCCCTCAGTTCCAGCAGCCACTGTGGAACCCCCCACCCCCGCCACACAGATTGGGGTTTTGGGCTTTTTACTTACTCATGATAAACTGCGGTGGGTGCATGACTAGACCATCGGGTCATTAAACAACAAAATTGCCTGCCACATGTTTGTTTCCGCCGCACGTTGTCCTGGTAATGCTGTTATTGGTCAGTCGTTTTCTTTTTCCTTTTTTCCCTGCTCCAGCAAAATTCAGCTGACCATCAGCTGGCTGCAACATCATGGCAGACCAGCTTTCAGTCACTGGAACGTCATGGTAGACGGGCTTCCAGTTACTGGAACATCATGGTAAACCGGCTTCCAGTTACTGGAACATCATGGTAGACCAGCTTCCAGTTACTGGAAAATCATGCTAGACCAGCTTCCAGTTACTGGAACATCAAGGTAGACCAGCTTCCAGTTACTGGAACATCATGCTAGACCAGCTTCCAGTTACTGGAACATCAAGGTAGACCAGCTTCCAGTTATCCGAACAACTTTGTGAGTTCATTCATGAACTACGATGCACCATTGAAAAATGAAATTCGAGTTTAATGTGTGGTCAGTCATCTTGCCTTTCACAAAGGCCTCTATATTGCACCACTGGGTAAACCATTATTGATCCTCATTCTTCATAGTGCCGACCCAAATGGATTCCATCTCAGAGAGAGGCAAATGACGTATGGTACACACACACACACACACACACACACACATATATATATATATATATATATATATATATATATATATATATATATATA
>NC_092232.1:8041314-8043814 GCF_036320965.1 Panulirus ornatus
TTTCCAGGAAACTCGTTTTTCATACGGCAAAAAAATCACATTCGTGTCACGCTTTTCCAGGAAGCAATTCCCTTTTTCTTTCTTCTGGAAAGTTCGATGATAAAGGAAACTGATTCGTGTTTTGAAATACTCGTTGTATCGCGCTGTCGGTGATGTAGGTATCCGGTGACAAAAGAAAATGTGATGTTCTGTTATTCTTCATCCAGTCATAAAAGTACTTACGAAAGCCTCGCTCTGAACAAAAGAGCTTCAGAAAATGGATTGTTCCTCTCTCTCTCTCTCTCTCTCTCTCTCTCTCTCTCTCTCTCTCTCTCTCTCTCTCTCTCTCTCTCTCTCTCTCTCTCTCTCTCTTTCTTTCTTTCTTTCTTTCTTTCTTTCTCTCTCTCTCTCTCTCTCTCTCTCTCTCTCTCTCTCTCTCTCTCTCTCTCTCTCTCTCTCTCTCTCTCTCTTTCTTTCTTTCTTTCTCTCTCTCTCTCTCTCTCTCTCTCTCTCTCTCTCTCTCTCTCTCTCTCTCTCTCTCTCTCTCTCTCCCTCTCTCTCCCGCCTACCTGCTTCCCCAGCGTTGTTGGAGGCGTGTGTGTTGCTGAGATCGCTTCCTCGAGTTGATCATATACTCTTCGAGTAAATCACTGAGCGTAGAATTACTCAGTACTCGTATGCGCAGACGTTGGTTGTTCTGGTCGACGTGCATTGCTGACCAAGAATCGGCACGGACCATTATGGGTTCGAATCATAGTCCCGGCAGTCGGCCCACACCCAATCCAGGTGTTGATTCTTCCCTTTGGACTGGTCGATGAATGAGCACCTAGGTAAGTTTGCGTATAAAACTCGCCACTATCTCTTAAATTGTCTTTATTCCAACTCACATTATAAACGACCTGTATCTCTTCCCTAATGACATGTATTTTTCACATATACTGTCAGCATTCACCTTTCACAAACACACACTGTCTTACTCAGACACCAGCTTCTGCCGTTTCTCACTCGAATCTGCCACCAGCGCCGTGTTATCAGTAAATGACATTTAGCTCTCCTCCCAGGTCTCATTACAACCAGCAGAGTGTAAACCTGCTCCTTTCTCCAAAACCCTTGCATTCTCCTCCCCTCACCACCCCATCCATTAACAAATTTAACTGCCATGGTGAAGCAGACCCACCGTCACTTGGTACCACTCACCCTCCTCTTTTCCTTCTCGCACACATGCTTTACCTTCTTGATGGAAACTCGCAGCTTTCCTCAATCAGCCTTATCATAAGTTTCCTCCAGATCCATAAATGGCACATACAGATCCTTGTGTTTCTCTTTGTATTTCTCATATACATTCTTCAAATCACTATATATATATGCGCAAAATCACAACAGACACGTGATTTTATAAAAGATGAAAAAACACATGGAAAAGGAAACACGAGCTCCTGAGCGCTTTCGTGTATTAACACATCTTCAGAGGACAGTACAGAATGAGAGGACCAGAAACAAATTAAGCCAGGCATATGCACAGAGAGGAAGGAACAAGGCCCTAGTGATTAGCGAGAAACAAGGTGAAGTGTGTGGTTCAGGGTGACACCGGGACCAATTTATGATAAACTGGACACTCGTCCCTGAGTATGATGCGTAACGTTGCGTATCGCAACGCAGCTTGACGGTGCGTAAGGCGCTCCCGATCTTTCATTACTTTAATGCCTTTCCAGATCCCTTCCTCTCGTATTTCCAGGTCGTGGTATTGACGATCAGTGTACCTGTATCTCACAGAGTAAGGTCTTGCCATATTGCAATACCTGGGAGGTAAATGAGAAAGGTAGATAATAGCCGATCTGGTGTTCCATTTTGACGTGGTTATCTGCTGGAGGACAGTGATAGTGTCCTAAATACCTAATCCTCGTAGATGGAGACAAGACAGTAATGCGGAGGCTCCCTCCTGCCCACCACTGTAGAGAGACGTAGGCAATACAGTAAAGCATTTCAGATAGTTGGAGACAAGTCAGCGGAAGCAGATGGTTCCTTCCCACACACCAGTGTAAATAGATGATGACAAGGTAGTAAAACAAAGGCTCCTCCTCGCTCACCACTGTAGATAGATGGAGGCGATACAGTAGAGCTGAGGGCTCCTTCCCCACCCACCACTGTAGATAGATGGAGGCGATGCAGTAGACCTGAGGGCTCCTTCCCCACCCACCACTGTAGATAGATGGAGACAAGACAGTAAAGCAGAGGGCTTATCCCCACCCACCACTGTAGATAGATGGAAACAAGACAGTAAAGCAAAGGGCTCCTTCCCCGCCCACCACTGTGGATAGATGGAGACAAGACAGTAAAGCAGAGGGCTCCTTCCCCGCCCACCACTGTGGATAGATGGAGACAAAGCAATAAAGCAGAGGGCTTCTCCCCACCCACCACTGTAGATAGATGGAGACACGGTACTGAATCAGATGGCTCCTCCCCACACGCCACTGTAGACAGGAGACGAGACAGTAAAGTAGACAGCCGTCTACTATTAAGA